>NC_079884.1:26518029-26824998 GCF_029227915.1 Hydractinia symbiolongicarpus
TAGAGTTGTTTCTAAACTGATAGGGCACACAATATTTCATTATTATTATGCAAGTGATAAAAGTAATCCTAAAAATTGATCATGTAGGACAAAATGCAAGCCTTGGGTATTCTCAGAACGCTACCCAAGCTGTAAGAAAAGCTTGCGTTTCTAAACAAGTGAAGCTAAAGATGTTTGGATCAGATTAATTCGTCATTGCAACACACATACCTACAAATGGTAGTGAGTTCATCCAACTCGTCACAACTACACTCGTAATCTTTAGCACAACTCTCTTGACTTGCATTCATCAACTCGCCGAGCGCCTGTAAAACAACAAAACAACAAAAAATGTAGACTTACAAATATAAAGAAACATAAACCTTATATCAAGGTGGAAACAAGGAAAGCATCACCAGGCAAACTGAATTTGATACAGCTAAGGTTGCTTAAAAATAATTCATTTTCAATACATGTACAGATGAACTCACAATTCGACCTCATATAATTTAAAAATCATTTTAATCGAACTGATTCTTCGGTCCCTTTTGAGTTTACTAGTAAACTCATACAAGAAAGGTCCTTTAATTCGAACTCACATAATTCGAAAAATCATTTAAATCCAACCGATTCTTTGATCTCCTGGTAGTATTTTTTATCATGTAATACGAATATTGTAACATTGGAATTTTTTTCACGTCCTAACATTATTACTTATAGCTTGTAAACACCTTTTTTTTTAAAAAAAAGTCTGATCAAACTTAAAACTCCTATAATTCAAAATCCAAGTGGTCCGAACAAATTTGAACATCCCTAGCTGCTTAAATTACACTAGTTTATCTGTATACATAAACTACCTTTAACGAATCTGGAGGGTTTTCTTCGCATATCTGTTTAAACTTCCAAACACGAGCTGCTTCTGAATAAACATGCTTTGCACGATGGTACAGTTTAAATTCTTTGCTAGATGCTGTGGTAGGATTCAAACATTCCTTGATCAACTCTTCATCCTGTAAAAATGACCGACCATTACAGTGACTAAACGATATTGGCAATGACAACATTATCGTAGAAACATCGTGATAAGAGTTTTCCAATCTTTAGGTGACTTAATTTTTTCTATCCAATTTGGGACAGCCTTGGTTATCAAAAATCTCCTGAACAAGCCTGGAAAAAAAGGGTTAATACTTGATTGTTCTGTTATGGAGGGGATGTAACGGAGCTCTCATTTCGCGTCATCTGCCAATAGGGAAATTAGGAATAAGGGGCGCAACAAAAGTATTCTGCATACGATAGCGTCATAGAAACTTATATTAGGAAGCAGGTCGCATCTTGATCGATCTTACTGTAATATTTAATTCTTTACAAACTTCCTCTCTAGTGTATGGCTCTTTGTGAAATGTCTTCTCTACAAGCTGCACCCTACATGAAAAACGTGATAACACACTGTGCGGATATATGCATCAATTTAAAAATATTAAGTCGAAAAATAAACATCAAAATACTAGGCATTTTACATTTCATCAAGCGATTTATTCATTGCATTCTGCGTATCTAACAAACGTCTCGTTTTTCTCCATTCAATGCCAGCTTTGTTTGACAATATCTGTGAGTAAAAAATAATATCTATACACAAAAAGTTGGAGTTGGACGTACAATAAATGTGTGGACAACAAATATTTTTAATATGCACCTGAGCTGCAATTCGACATTCCGACACACGCTTGTTGTAATATTCACCTGCATTCTCTGATTTCGTCATCTCTCGCTGAAAAAGAATGCGTGACTTAACCTTAGTAACGTTTTAACATAAATACGAATTTCTTTTATAAACAACTCAGTGGTTTGGAGAGTTGTTGGAAGGGCTGTTGTTTCAAAACCTAAGCAACCCCTGAGCAAACATCCTTGCTGAAAATTCACAAAAAAGCGACAGGTTTAAATCTGGTTAATCTGAAAAGCATCTGGCAAAATAATCCTTAAAAATAATAAAAGCCGGGACACCTTCTCATATTACCAAAATGAGGGACAGTTTTTGTGGTTTGGTTAATCTTCTCAACCTCCTTATTTTTAGTGTGTGGGCTATTCCTTTTAACTATAACTATGTTCCCTATAAATTTTCCCAGTTTTCATTTTCTTAATTTTTGAAAGTCCAGAGAAGTGGGGTTTATCGGATAATGGTGTATTCTAATGGAAATAAATAACACACTAAGAGGTTAGAAAAGGGCATAAGGTACAATTCTAAGAGGTCTGAATATAAATTAAACTCTGTTTGAGTTTTATATAAATTCATGCATTTGTG
Source organism: Hydractinia symbiolongicarpus (assembly GCF_029227915.1). Lineage (NCBI taxonomy): Eukaryota > Metazoa > Cnidaria > Hydrozoa > Anthoathecata > Hydractiniidae > Hydractinia > Hydractinia symbiolongicarpus. Next base: position 26,520,308 of record NC_079884.1, read on the forward strand.
ACACTTACCAAAGAATTTGCAATCACAAAATTTGCACCGTCCGGCAAACGAACATCGGTAGCTCTTAATGGTTTGAATTCTATCAACTTCGCCTAAACAAAAAAGTATTTATGTACATATTTTATGTCATATTTTGTGCCCAGTTTTCCAAGTGCTTAGGATCCAGGTTGCTATAGAGAGAAATTGAAGTAAGAAAAGAAATCATCTAAACAAATAACAAAGCCTACTGTGCCAGCCTCAGCTAAGAAGGATATAGCTTGATCCATCCTAAATATGAAACCAAATCGTGCATACGTATAGCAGAGCCTTCAAACCATGATATTCAGATGAAGGCACGTCTACTTAGCACATTTCAAAACAAACGTACCCTCCACCTTCTGTTCCAACATAAGCTTCACATCGTTGACTGGCGTCAGCCAAAGTTAACTACACAAAAAAATCAAAAGTTAAAATTCCTGACATTTCCCTTATATTTTCAATTATTTTTGTCTAAAAATTTAGAGTTATTGGAACCTTGGATTACCCTAAAAATGCAAATTTTATTACAAGTATATGGATAAAACCGGCTGCAAAAAATATAACTTATTCTTGAAGAACACACCAAAAACCTAATTCTTGCTAATATTGTAAAAAGTAAAAATGATTAATTCATTTCTTAAATTCATTTCCATGCTATTTTGACAATAAACTTGAAGATTTCTGACAATTCCTAATATTTTAAATTCCATCTTCTCCTGATTCCCAACACACCAAAACTTACGGCTTTTTCCACACATTATTATTGAAATACAAGTCAAACATAGGAAGACAAAAGATCCCCTGGAAATTTCTGGTAATGCAAGTTTCATTGATTAGATAATAAAGCTGACAACAGCTTCATTTGGCAATGAGACGTTTCCAGAAAAGTTACGGTTTACACCCAATAACATTATTCTGTGGTCCAAATATTAGTAATTTCCCCTAGCCCTTCCTGATCTATGAAAAAGCCCCCTGATTTCCTGGACTCTGCAGTAAGTCGGAATAAAAAAATGACAACAAAGAAGTGAAAGAATAAAATATCTGACCTTAGAAAGATTTTTTTTGTTGGCATACATAGTTGTTAAAGCAGAACAGCAGACTAATGCAGAACTGCTTGACAAACCAGCACTCTGAAGAGAAAAACAGTACAAAGAATAATTTACTTGACATTTAAATGCTTCCATCATTTTAGCTATTTATCTCAAAATGTTTTACAAAACTGTATAAGTAAGGACTTTATGTCAGAAGTTCCCTCAATGAGAGAGCAGAAATGAAGAGATTCAGAATTATTAACAACACAACCACGTCACAGTGGATATCTAACCAACATAGAAGCTTGATTGATTGTAAACAAATAATAAATTCGTTTTGTTAAAGAGTGTATCTTTACTTTTGGAACTGTACCATCAACAAGTGTGTTCATTCCAACCGGAACATCTATTTTCGCCTCGTCAATTGTTGCCTAAGAAAAATAAAAATACACAATGAATGACAACATAAACAAAGAGTTTATAACAACATAAAGCAGTGTTTTGTGTTTTGATTACCTTATGGCCACACAACACATAGTCATACCACTGGTGTCCAGTTATTTCAAATGATTTCACATCAGTCTCGTAATCACTAATGATACAAATAGACAATGTAAAAAAAGAATTTTTCAGTCTCATTCAATTTATAAAACATCTGTTCTTAAAAAGGTATGAATTTAGTTTTTGAAGCTTTAACAAATAAGAATTTACCCAAAGTTAGAATTTGTATTTGCCATTTTGTACTTGCCATTATTATTGGTTGAAACAGCATATACAATATCTTGCTCTAAAGCCATTGGAAAGACAGCATAACCACAGTAATCTATATGTTCTCCTATAAAACATCAATATGCCAGTTTTAAAAACAGGCCAGGGATAGTTGTGTCTTAATAATAGCTAGGACTGATGTACAAGTCTGCTTCATATATAAAAAACATGCTTTAGAACATAACTACATGTTTTCTGTCTTTCATTTATTTTTGCACTTAGAAATAAGGAGCTCTAACATAAGTAGAAAAAGGATATTTCAGAACAGTGAAATACCTATCTGTAGGTCAAAAGATCTGATCAGTTTGGGTTATATTAGTATGTATTAAGCACTTACTAGAGAGATAATGTTAAAAGTATTAATCTTGGTTTTTAGATATTTCAGCATATGGGATTTAAAAAAAACTTTCAAGCCAAGAAATTCAGGGATACATCCACCTCATAATTTCGTAGGCATACTTTGGTATCTTCAAATTCTATACCTTTTGCAACTTTCTAAGAAAGGGATTATTTTCAAAATTTAAATTACAAAATGTTGACGTTTTTCATTTCATAGATAACAGTATAACAATTTCAGGTCCTGTAACAAACACATCCTGTTTTTTCTTCAGATAGTGTTACAACACTGCCATTTTTTGCATTAGTAGTCATTAATAAAAATAATAACAATCATACAATTTTCCTTAAATATGAGTCATAGCAAAATTAATTAACATATATATTTTTGTATTTCCCGCAGGGTGTTAGCTAAAAATTTACAATTAGAGCTGTGAGGCTCCAATTTGGAATTTCCAGGAGTCTTTCAGATGAGGCATCCAATAGTGGCATCCAGGAAAAAAAATTTAAAATCCTAGGTTCTAAGATGCCTAGGAAACTCTCCCGATAATAATTTTTTGTAACATTGATCAAATTCAACTTACAGAAATGAATCATGCAATAAATGAAAAAAAAAATGATGCCTGATGGGAAAAGTAACTAGTGATTTCAATTAGGTATTGTCTTGCCTACCAGACAAAAGAAAGACTATTAGCTAACACCCTGTTCTGACTTCCTCACAGAAGATATAGCGCTAATTGACCTTGGGTAATTATTTTTCAAGAATATTGAAAAAAGTATTTCTCAATTTTTTTAAATGTCACAAAAGTTAATTTTTGAAAGGCTACAATAATTTAGTCTTTCAAAATTAGTTTTATTTACCTATTATATTTACTCTGCCAGGTGCTCTCGCATAAAACAACGGAGGGTGGCCATATTTTTTTGTAAAAGCATCATTCAGTGCTGCAAACCTGAAAAAAATGTATAGTTATGTTATTAGGAGAAATCATCCTAAAAAGTTTTGTCACAGGACTAATCCTATTTCCTGATTACTGCTAATTTTCCCTATTTTTTTTTAACCATTCAAAAGCCAAATATAAAGATAAAATAAAACTCAAGTATACAAACTATTTTATTCAGTTCATTATTATTACAGTAACGTAATAATGATTTCAGAAAATAAAAAAGGTTAATGTACGCTAGATAATTTCTTGACTAGGTGATTACTTTAAGTGACTCGACTTGAGACTTGTGTTGTATACCGGTATTATACAATGACATACAAGTTAAAATAAAAACACGTTCTTTATGTAAATTAAAAATATGTAAAATGTAGCAGTACCGATTTTGCACATCTTTTTCTTCACCATAAATTTTGGCAGGTGAATTATACACAGATGGTTGTTCTTCTCCCATTTCAATTGTTCAATCTAAAATTCAGAAGATCAGATTGATAAACAACAGAATTAGAGCGTACTTCTGTGTTCCAATTAGTGATTCACAATTCAAAAAAAAAACTCTGTAACTTAACAAAGTTTGAATCCATATCCAATATTATTACAATAAAAAACATCAACTTATTCTGGTATAGCCAATATTTCATGCAGAATAATAAAAGTCAAAATCTTAGATGTGAATATCTTGAGAACAAAAAGGACCTTTTTGAAAATTCAAAAGAACTTGTTAGACAACTTTTTTAGCTTTATAACATACGTTTAACATCATTTATCACCTTGATTCTGCTGAAACCGTATTTATGTTGTCCATTTAAGACTTACGTTTTTATAAAATTAGGGTGTAATCCAGAAATGTAAAATAAGGGCCGCTAAATGCCAAATGGGGATTTCATCAAGATGGTCTTAGGTATTATTAAAATTTTATTCCTTCACAACTTGTATAAAATAGACTATCAGCTCCATATTTTGTAGTAAATAAAGCTTCTCTAATATATTTGGAAATTTGGGATGAATTTCAATTTCAATAAAATTTGTAAACTTGTAATTTATAGTGAAGTCATTGCATTGCATTTTAAAGTTCGATTCCAAATAACTTCAAAACAGGTTAAAATAATTGATGTGAACTTCTGTGTGGGTAATTAGGGACCACCTAACAGGATTAATTTCAAAGCTGGGTCAATCCACTTGTTTTAGAATGGACAGGTTGATGTTGTCATCAAAAACATTTAAGTCCAATATCTCTTTGGCAGTTCATAAAAAAACACATGATCCTACACATTTTCTTGGTCATATCACTATATATTCACTGCTGCATCATTAATATTTTTAAATTTTCCATTGTTCTCACGTCTACGTGTTTTCCATGGGCTTTCCATGATCTTTATAATATATAGCCAAATTGTGTGTTTCTCCATTACTGCTATTATAATTTTCATTCCCATAACACGAACATGTACAGATCAGTTTTCACACAATCAGCAGCTGTCTTTATGTCAATGTGTGAAGATGTGATTTGCAGGTAAAGACCTTGTGCCCCCCAATCTCAGGTTTGTTAGTTTACTTGTCTTGTCTCTGATTGGAGACCAGGTTTATTGTTTCTTTTAAAAGAACACCAACAGAAATAGACTAGTTTTAATTGGTATGGTTGAGAAGTAAAAACGACACAAAGTAGTGGTAGAAAATGTATTCTTAAATAGTTTGCAGTTATATTTGAGGTATAGGTTGAGGTGCTTGAGCTTCGTTAGAAATTAAGGACTGAAATAAATTACTGACATTGTAACAGACAAGACAATTGACAAATTACTGACATTGTAACAGACAAGACAATTGGCACTACATGCCTTAGATAACGGACTCATGACACTTGACACATATGTCTTACTATGGTGAGTGTTTATTGCAAGGGTTGGCCCATAGGGCTTCTTTTTCCTGCACCATAAGGCCACTGGCTTCTTTTGACATTTTAGCAACCAACTTTTGAAAGTACATGACGATTAATGACAATTAAACGTTTGTCTCATTATAACAGACTGACATGAACTGACACGCTCTATACTTACAAAATACTTAATTAACTCTATCATTGTCAACAAAATAGACATCTACACCTAAACTGGCTGACAAAGGAAGCCCAGCACCCCCAAATTTCCCCAAATTGAAAAACCAAGAGTTGACTTATATGTAGTCTTCTATAAGTACGACATTAGCTACATACTATGATTTAACACAACACGTAATCGTTAATAAATATCTGCAACTAATAAATTGCTGTCATATGGAAAATATACAAAGGATAGTGCAACTTTTATAGTATCCTTGCAGGCGTTTAAAACTTAAATTTGTATATGTTACTGTAATAACCTACATACTATACAAGTTAAACTCAGCTTAAAGCACAGACCAAATGTCTCAGATTTTTATCAGTCCATTTAACTCTCCTATGCAAGTAGACCATTTTGTCAAAACGTTGTCTAACAGGTGATTATACTTTCTGTAGCAATCACTACTCCAGCATCCAATAATCTTAATAGCGAAAACTATGCGTGGTAATGTTAACATTGTTACGCAAGCTTATTGTAAGAAAGGAAGAAACCAACTTCTGGGTAACAAATTTTCTGTCACTAAACGTGAACCAGGGCCCTAGTTTGGTTCCTCTGAATGCTAGGTAATTTTGAATGGCTCTGTAGGGACAAATATAGCCTCCAATTTTTGCTAAGCAAATCTTTCACCCTAGCCTAAACGGATCTTTTTTAGAGCACTTAATGTTAATTACAGCATTTGAATCACACATGGAAAAGGATATGTCAGCGGGTGTGAGGTGAGTTTCTGCATCAAAAGTGGATGTGGAGGGGCAATCATACTCTGACACCCTTAACAGGCCAAAAAATGCTGCTAAGATAAAACAATTCCACATTGCTTTGTTGTGGTTAAAAAATATAGAGTTTTTAATAAACATTATCATTTTACACAGATCAGCTGGTGTAATTGGTAGTCTCTGAGAAGCAGAATTTGGATGACATCTTCTAATGCCACGAAAAACATAATCTTCGTGTTAACGCCACGTATTACACTCTCATACTGAACCCCGCAAAGATAGACTTTAATAGTGGCAAATTTGACACCTCTTGCCAAATTTGTCACAAACAGTTGAAGTTTTGATTCTGTCAGAGGGAAGGTAGGTACGGATGTAGCTTCACAAAAATTTTTAAAGGAGAGATATCCTGACCAATATGTTGCCCTGATGTTTGTTGAAATGGACGAGTTTAAATAATGACTTAAATCTCTTTGAAGAGTTGTAGTATCGATGAAGGAATTGGTGTTGGATCTGCTTCAGCTTCTGTGCATATACGTTTGAAGTGTTGTACCTGCAATCGAGACAAAGGATCTGCATAAGTATTGTGCTGGCCTTTAACGCATTAATGCATGATGTTTGGACAACAACATGACCCAGAGGACCACACAAGAACAATAGTTTGCTTGTTTTTCTAAACTAATTGCTTGTTTTTTCATGACTCGCCCTAAGAAAAAACTGCTAAAACTATGGCCAATAACTCAATAAAGGTGATACTATACTTATGAGTAAGGTTTAAGGCAATAGAAAACAATGCACTAGAAAAAAATCCTCCTATGCCTACTCCTGAAGCATCAGTATAAAGACTTATGGAAGAGGAGTCTAACGTCTTAGTGTGGATAATAGCGATGCCATTCCAAGTGGGGAGAAACTCACACCACCATTAAATATCCTTGTGTAATAAAAATATGATGGTGCAAACTGTAGTGGAGAGATAAATAAGATGTTGTAAGAACATTCGACCACATTTCACAAACTTACATGCAAAAGACAAGACCCTATGAGGGATAACTGTTCGCTCTTTGTGCATTTCTTCTTCCCTAACCAATTATTAAGTGAAGATAGTAATTCAGTGAACTTATCTTGTGGGAGACGAACAACAAAATTTACTGTGTCTATTTCAATGCCCAGGTATGTAATTACTTGGCAGGGGCCTACCACCTTATCTGGAGCCAACGGAACAATAAGCAAGTGAAAAATGTCCTTAATCAACTTTACTATAGTCTGACATATTTTTAGACAGGGCAGCTGTGATGAAATCATCTAAATAATGTAAGAGATTTTTAACAAAATAAATCCACAATGATATCCACTCTAGCAAAGTTGTTAAAAATAAAAGGAGAGGAACGCACCAAAAGGAAGAACTATGTCAAAAAAGTATCTTCCCCTTTACTGATAACCTAATAGGTGCCAATCACTAGGATGCACAGGGCACAGTCTAAAAGCATGCTTTATGTCCAACTTAGGCATGTAACAATTTCTACCAAACCTTTTAACCATTTCAACCGCATCGTTGAATGATGAGTAGGAGACCGAATAGTCCTCTTTGTTTATGCCATTGTTAACCGAATGTCCATGTGGTGAAGATAGGTCTAATGCCACTCGCACTGTCCCATCCTTTTTTGGTGCAGCACCCAGGGGAGAACAATGCAATTTAAATGGTGGTGAAGCAAATGGGCCCATTTTATGTCCCCTATTCAGCTCTTTCAAAATCACCTCATCAACTTTGTTTTATGGAAGATTTGTTGTTATTTATGTATGATTTCAACTCATTCAAGTTTGAATCCATATCTTAAACCTGATACAATAAACCGCACTAATGTTTTGTTTGGATGACCAGTCAAGAGACTCTCTAATATGTCAACCTTAACCGGGGTTGTGACAAGCAATTTTACAGGAAAGAATTCATTTGATTTTTGGCCTAGAGGACCTGAGTGGGCAATGGAGTGCTGGGTGTCCAAAGGAAAAACACCAGTGAGAGTAGGTGCATGGGGTATATGTGCAACTGAGTCCTCTATTAAATTTAATGCACCGTGGTTGCTGGGAATTACTTCGAAACTGGTGGGGGACATTCCAAAACTGCAGCTCATTGGCCTTCCTAAACCGCCCACTTCGAGTGGGGCATTGGTTAGCGGAGTGCCCTACTTCATTGATAAAACATGCATAGCTCAAATTGGAGAATGTGGATGAAGATGACCCCCAAGCAACAGCATCTCTTTTTGGCAACACAGGAGCGCCTCTAAGGTGCTGGTTGTATAGCAGGTCACCATCCCACCTGTTGCTGGTATTATTTGCCAGATGTATTCTGTGTAGTTGGTCAAAGGCATATGAAAAAATATATATTGGTTGGCAAATTGGACAATGTACGTCTGTATCTGACTAACTGCTGAGCTAAGTGTGGTGAGTACTGGAGCATACAACTAAGATAATAGCTCCAAGCCAAACTCTACGAAGCATAATCCTTAATACGAGACCTAATTACGTTTTTTCTACACATAGCTAATGGCCTAAGCTAATATTTTAAATGCTTGTAATTTTTGCTGAATCAAAAACAGAGAAATCGAAACTAAAATTTCCCATATGCTAGCTAACTCGCTTTTTTGCTCAAAAAGTTTAAAGTTAAAGCTAAAGTTGGTATACGAACAAGCGTAAAGTCGAAAAAGTATAAAGACATCACGCGAAGGAAACTCACCGGGGCAGCAGACAGTGACCAACAAGAACTTTGCACCTTCCTTTTCCGCAACTTTATATGTGCGAAATAAAATGTAATCCAGGTCAAGCAATTTCTGGGAAATCTGAGAACACGATTCGCGCGAATGAGCGCGACTGTTGTAGCGTTATGGCGCGTTAGGGTTGAAATAACTCTATTGCCAGCCAGTCAATATATGTATTATCTTAACAAAATGCAGGATGGTCAAGGTTTCTTTCATTTTTAAACTTAGTTTGTTGCTTGTGAAAAGAAAAGCAGTAATGTTTTCTTTTTGTTATCCAAAGCTTCCTTTTTCTCCTTCTTTGGGGGTTGCTGCGGCCTGACCTGTATACTGTTTAAAATAAATAATAGGGAGAGGTTGTTCTCAGATAGTATGTTTTAAATTCAAACGGAGATGATCCTCGTGTTCATTCGAGTAAATAGGCACATTAAAAACAAACAAGAACCAACAAGTTATTACTCTTTTGTTCATTCTTAATTATTGTTCACTCACAGTGAGTATGTTGGTTCGACTGTTTCGTTGAGCAGCAGTGAGCAAACGATGGGCATGTGTGTAATTAATTTACAGGTATACTCAATTTCCTGTGGAGTAAAATTTGATAGCACTGCTGTGAATAATCTGCGAAATAGAACTGTAAAAAATTGTTTACAAAGTTGCGCAAACAGAAAGAAGGTTATCCAAGAAAGTTTAGCTTTGGTAAGACTTGACGCAGACATATACCGTTACAATATATACATCACTGTAGTCTATTATTTACCCCTCTATAATAACAAGACACTTTTGTAACATGGATAATTTTGAGTCTATGTGATCATTTTGCGCAGTGTTCAAATGGAGTTCTCTCTCACACTGTTTCTTATTGTTCCTCACCTGCAACGCCCATCTTTTTATTACGCCCAAACATGTAGCAATGACACATATTTTGATCAATTTTAGGAGATGCTAAACATGAAATAACGATGAAACTTGCAACAATATTATTTCTTTCGTGTAAGTGTTTACATAGTATTCCTCTTTAGCAACGATAAAGACATCGATCGTTAATTCTGTATGTGTTTTTGAACATTTGCTGTTTTTCAATACTGATCCTTACCTATTTGACAGTGTCTTCTTTTATGTAATGTTAACCTACTCCATTATCAGTATTCAGAAGTATTCATAAAATGCTTATTATATTATCAGGCACCTTGCAAGCATATACAAAGGTCATAAAACGTCAATACATTGATGACGCAGTGACAATAGATAAATGGAGTGGACCATTCTTTAACAACAAACAGCAGAAAGACGCTTTCGATCAACTGCTGCATGATGATTCTAGAGGCAGTAAGCGCATGGACTTAGGAGGGATTGATCCAAATGATATATTAAACCCAGTTCCCGAAAGACCTCGTGTGCGAACTGTAAAAGACGAAGGACCTGTAGCAGAAACATACATTGGAAAAGATCCAGACGCAGATAAAATTGCAGTAGCCAGTCCACAAGATAGACTGGCACATTTTGTTTCAAAACCAATTATTCATACTGCTCCCATAGAGCGTAATATGGCAAAACATCTACATGATCACGACATAGAGGATAGCCCACTACATTCGCGACGTTTTATGTTCCGTCACCAAATGGAATCTGACGAAGAGTTGAGAGATCGCGACAGACATCGTTTTCAAGAAGACGATAGATTTGACGAAGAGAAAAGACGTCATCATGTTAATGATCAAACAGACGATCGACAGGAACAGAATTTTAGAGAGAATGAAAACGATGAATCCCCTCCAGAAAGGTTTATAAATCATCATCATGAATCGTTTGAGCAAGACAGAGATCAAGATAAGACTATTAGTGACGAAAATGATAAACGCTACGCAAAGCGGTCGGTAATAAAAAAACACAAGAAACACAAAAAGGTCAAACATCCGTTTGAAAAAAAATCAGAATTTTCAGAAGTTGGTAGTCACATCCCGGAAGTACTAATGCCAGGTGGACTTCTTGATGCGGGAGTGCCATCGACAACAGATGAAATGATGCAGGAGGGTGCAATTGACCCGTCTTTGCGGGATAGCAACGGTTCACCTTTGTCAGAAATTCTTACTGGTGGAGATAGCGATGTCGCTGTGACAGGTAACACTCCGTTGGCATTAACAGGTGTTGGAGTAAACAGTCATTCAGGTGTGAAAGAAATATCAGAACATTTGCAACAAACACAAGACTCTGACATGACAACGAATGCTGACGACGAACATCCCATAATTCCTAATCCAAATTCTAAACAAATTTCTGAAAAAGTGATAAATAATGAAGCGACATTTCAAGGTGAAACTGGTGATACTCGTACTCCAGATGGTCAGGGAAAAGAACCTGTTGATCAGCACACGATTTTTGTACAACACCATAAAGGAAAGCCTAGTGAAGAAGAAAATCTAAAAGAGAAAGAAGCATCACGAAGATCACATGCAAAGAAACATCAGGTTCATAAAGTACGTGCCAAAGAGATGAAAGGAAAAAGTCACCATAATAAAAGATCGAACTTAGCTAAAATATTACCAGTGGCAAGAAAAAACCAAGTGGCTAAGTTATCTAAGAACAGTAACAAAAGATGGACACATTCTACATGGCCTCAACATGGTTTTCTAGAAGATAATGTTGGAAACGATTATAACAATCGTGTAGGAGGTGGTGGCCCTCATTTAATGACAGTAGGCCATCAAGATGAAAGCGATGGTATCCACAAGGAATGGAACAATATGAATTCTCCTGGAAATGGGTACTACAGCGGAGCAGGTCTTGGTCCATCACGTTCCTTGGAGGGTGAATACATTCATCATAGTTCTCATTATGCTCCTCTATTTCCTGCTGCCCACGGATTTCATGGTCATGGCCCTGCCTTTGCAGGAGGAGGTGGAGGAGGTAATATGAATGGTTTTGTAGAGGGAGGGCACATGGAGGCATTTAGTGGTGGACATGGAATGGAGGGTTATATGGACCATACTATGGAAGGTGATCATGGCATGGATGGTGGAAACGCTGTTGGTCATGGTATATTTGGTGGTCTTGCAGAAGGTCACATGGGAAACGATAATGCAATGCATTCATTATCAAGCTCAGGATCATCCTCAGACCATGATACTGCAGGTCTGATCGGTGCCATCTGGGACCATGACTATGACGGTGAACATGGAAGGGGGGCACATGTTGGATACTATGGTCATAACGACCTAGGAACCCTGTTGCCTTCAGAAACATTGGATGGATTTGCAGGGTCCGAGCATGGAGGATTTTCAATGCCCATGCATGGCAGGTATCATGGAGGTTCCCATTGGAGTGGTGGTATTGGTTCAGCAGTAGTACATGGTATACATTTAGTCTGATAAAAAAATAAAAAAAATATAAAAATATTTGTAATTATGATTTTTTGTCTTCTGCTTTTAGAAGGTCATTCGAATGCTATCCAAGATATTCAAGATGACACGTCGATCGATTCTAGCTTGCAAACGATGGGTATTGGAATGGAAATGAATGGGCATCACGGTCACCATGGACATCACGGTAAGTATTACAACCTTTCTATTAATAGAGTGAATTTACAACCGACGCTAACATTACCTACAGCAATAATTCCTCTGCACATTCAAATTTCTGTTCGGTACAACGCTAATGGGAAATCCTTTGTCTTTTGGTCTCGTAATAGACGTACAAAATGCAATTTTGTATAGGTATGGGCCCGCCGTTCATGGAGCACCACGATGTTGGACAGTATGCAAATGAATTTCATGGTGCACCTGATGAAGGACATGGTCATATAGTTCCTGTCAATGTGAGTTTTATTACATTTTTTTTCTTCTTGTAGTGTTGATTGACATCATAATAAATGATATACGATGATGTGTTAGAAACATTTAAAGTTTCTTTTTTGTGATCATCGTCATTTTTAGTTGCATAAAAAAACAACGGCAAAAAGCCTTTTCGTAACATTTTTATGAAAACATTAGGATAGTAACTCACATCACCTTTAAACTTCTCGACATGTCTTCTATCAGGATCACCATCATGAAATGTCACCTGAGCAATATCATGATCATATTGATGCTCTCATGTTAAAATATCACAAATTAGAAGAAGACATGAGAGGTACACATGGAAATCTGATGGATCGACTTGATGAAAACCTGCTACATCACCATGGGCATCCACATTATCATTCTGGATACGACAGTAAGTGGTTTGACATGTTCTACTCACAACCTTTGCGCGAAAAATAGATATGTTTACAAGAAACAAATTGCTAACCTTTTACGGGTGTTTCACAAATTGGAAAGTGTGCGCTAAATGTCAAATTGGCGTTAGCTGCAAAGCTACCCCTGCACAAATCTATTCGTTCACCTGACGAATGAATGGAGAGAAAGAAATAGTATCGGGCGCGTTTTAATTTTTTTTTTTTTATTTTTCACCATGAGAAATTACAGAAATCGAGGCATTTATTTGACTCCTAACTTTTCCATTTCATAGTCTACTCCTACAAGAATCCATGGGATAATGCTCGTATACCATACCACGTTCCAGGTATGGTTCTTGTTAGTATTTACGAGCATGAAACGCATGGACATGTTTCAAGAAAGTTCATTATGTAGGTTAGAATTTAAATGCTGAAAAGTATAGAAGAGATTATAGGTAGAAATATAATAGACAACGAGACAGTTAGAAATAGTTTGTTTTTAGATTTACGAGCATATTTTTTGCAAAATACATTTTCGTTAGCATATTTCACTTCTGGTACATATTAAAAAAATAATCGGAGTGCCCATCAGTGTTCATGTTATTCAAAGTTTAATCATAGTAGTTTAGTAGGAGACCTTTCAAGGGTTCCTTTTCCCAACATCGGGTAAAGAAAACCAATGTTGCACATATAGGTATATAAATAATTTCGACCCTCTGCAATTATTTAAGTATACGTCCAACACTACATTTCTTTACCCAACAATGGGGAAAAGAATTTCTGATAATGTAACTTACCAAACTGTCTTCTGATAAAATTTGAATGATAATACTGATAAATATTTTTTGCCTAGTTGAGAATCATCCTGATAACACTGCAGAAGAAGAACATGTGGGTGGAGGGTCAATGGAAATGGGTGGTAAAGATGACGGTAAAGGGGAAGAAAAAGGTGGGCCGTTGGTTGAGGCTAAAGAAGAATCAAAACCACCTCCCAAAAAAGATGATGACAAGAAGGATGAAAAGGAAGAAAAAAAACCCGAAAAGAAACCCGAAAAGCCCGAGAAGCCCGATTGGACTGGCATTCCTCCGAAAATACCAGCACAAAGAGGTGGTCCTGAAACAAGTGGGAGCATTGGGTTGGCTAGTAATGAGAGTCTAGCTGATGCAGGTACAATGAGTTTATAATTAAAAAAATATGTCCAACATATCTTTACCAACGACAAAAACAAACTACATTTACAAAATCTATTTGAGATATATTTCGTATTTAGGACCTAGCAAGTTAGCGCCTTTGCAACAAGCCATCATGGCGTATAAAGCTATGAATTTAAGTGTTCCCGCGTCATTACAAATACAAGAATTAAAGGAGGAACTAAAAATGGAGCGTGCAAAAGAAGCCTCACTAGTTGCATCACGTGACAGCCACGAAACAGCCTCGGCTAAAGATAAAGAACCACCTACGGCTAAAGATAAAGAACCACCAAGGCAAGCTGAAACACCAAACGGTGCGGCGGAGGTTACCAAAGCAATACAACAGATGGGGAGCAGAGCGGCAAGTTACAATATCCATGCAGCGCCACAATTTCAGCGTCTTCAACAGTTAAATTTCCTTCAGCAAAGCTACTTAAAGCAAATGCTGGATGATGCTGTAGCAGCCACGAAAATTAATCAAAAGCCAGTACAAAAAGAAGATAATGAGCAAGCCACAGTAGAGAATATTTTGGGTTTGGGTCATGCAAGTGACAAGCCGGTACAATCAGCTCAGTTGTTGGGTCTGTTAAACAACATGCTTAAGCAGGGTGCGTCCAATGTGGCTTTCAACAACCTCGCAAAGGCTGTTCAGGGAACATCTAATTTTGTGAAGCAACCATCGACTGAAGAACCGGCAGCAGCAACGATAAAAGCAGAGCCTGTTAGCGCTGATTCTAAATCAAGTGGGGTTGATAAAACATCGTCTTTAACATCTCTGGTCACTGGAGCAAGCTCCTTAACTCCGAGTGAAGTTCCAACACTCGATGTGCCAGACAATGATCAAGAAAATATCGCAAACGAAACGGAAAGCAACGAGAATAACGATTTAATAAGTTTACTCAACACAGCTGGTGTAATAAAACATAAGAAAAAACATCACAAGAAGAAGCACAACGTAGATGCTGACGATGCATATGCAAAAATTGGCTACGAAGGACCCACCGGTGGAGATAGTTATAAAGTTGGTGTCAAAAAAGACACTTCGTCGCCTGTTACTGGCGACCATAACAAAGCATATGTGACTTTAAAGGATATAAGTTCAGCAGAATCCACAGTTGATGTCAATGCTAATGACGAGGCTAGCAAAAAAACAAACATTAAAACTGACCTAAAAACTCAATAAAAAACAAGCACAAATCAGTGAGTTATGCTCGAACAACAACGTCACAGTTCGAAGAACCGCCAGATCTCCATCGTAAACTTTCTAAAGATGCGCGCAAAAATGACTTTAGTGAATTTGTTAAAAAATGTTCTGTCTGTGTGTAAGTGTGTATATCTGTATGGGATGAGTGCTGTATTGTTTGTATCTCACAATATTGTGTGTAAAAACTATGTTTGACATTAGAACTCCTTTTGCATTATTAATTTCATATAGCAAAAGTAAATTTGCCACTAGAGATCGATCAAATTTACCCTGACATTTTTAAAATAAAATGTTCTAATTTTGTTAAGTACCAATGCTATAAATGTAGCAGAAGATACTGCCTAAAATCAATCTTGCTTTATACAATGCTATTTCTTATGCATAATCAGGTTTCTTCTAACCCTTGTTTGTTTTCTTCATTTTCCCGAAATTTGCTGACTTTCATGTTCTAGTACTTTTAGTTTAGTCGTCAGTCTCCTTTCATATCCACAGTACTTTAAGTGCACTTAGGGCTGGATTCCAAGTTGGTTAAACACACGTATAATATTTCACATATACGTAAAGATGAAATTTTAAAGATGAATTTTAATTAACAAATCATTTTTATTTCTGACGATTTTATAGGCATGACACGACGTAGCTTTATTTGTAAGGACATCTAGTTGCGTAGAATTAAAACGAGATTCTTTTATTCTTAGCTTTTTTGTTATTACGTCAGTAATTGTATTGTTATACAATTGTATTGCTTTGTTTCAAAATTTGGAATAAAGTGTTATTTTTGATGCGGGAGAGGAATAGAATTAGGGAAAGGTTATTGTTGTATTTTGAGAAAAAACTCGATATGACTTGAACTGTTCTTTTGTCGCTCGCGTCTCAACTCGCCATAGTAAGCCTCTTTTACCAACCAATAAGAACCCCTCTGATTTTGGAATAACAGAAGTATGTTCCACATATTCCTTTGTTCGATGTGAGGAAAGGAGGTAGGGGGCTCCGACTGAATACTAAATAAACCATTAACGGTAGATACTTAAAACCACATTGTGAGATATTCTTTGATATGTTTAAAAATTCTAATTCTCCATTTATATTTACAACAAGCATATTTATATACAAACTTTTAAAACCTCAATAATAATATTGAAATAAACCGTTTCGATCTTCATCTTTGTAAGTGTTTCTATTTATAGCTTCCCTTTTTTCCAATGCGACTTGCGCCATATTTAGCATCTTTGAACTGTAAGCTGTCATTTGATAATTTGGATCGCGTGACGAACCTTTGAAATATACAAAGGGGGACAATAATATTTTAAACGAAGAAACTGAAGCCGATGCTCATGCATGTGCAATGATCTAAGAAAACCTAATGTTCTCCTGTTCCGCTAAAATAAAAAAATAAAGGACACAATTTTGATATGGCGTTGTTAGAGGGCGTGTGGCGGAGATGTCTATGAATGTCGATGAATGTAAAAAATTTTTAAAAAAAATTAAAGTACAAGGCAAAAAATATATTTCTTTAAAATTTTTATTTTTCGATACATAAATAAGCAACTCTTTTCTCTCTTTCTCGCGGCAGAGGAAGTTCCTGGGAACGAGTTTGGTTAATGGAGAAATTAATGTGATGTCAACTGCGTACCCAGAGTGTAAAAAAGGTCTGGTGACGAGCTCATGATGGCTTCCGCGCTACAAATAAATCTCGCAACGCGTAATGTCAAGATTTCGTTTTGTGAATATAATCGAAGTGAGATCGATTAATATATTGCTTCATAAAGATTTTTTAGAGAGAGCGTAGTATAGGAAAAGAAAACAAAGTGTCTGAGTTAAGAGTTAAGTTAAAATACATTTTGAAAATCCACGATAGAAAGATTGTGCGGACGTTTTTACCTCTTGTCATACTGTTCCCTATCATGTCATTCACTTTACTTTTGTCTTCGTTGTCACTCCATTGACGGTTGACAGGTTGACCAATAAAGCGCATAACGTTTTGAGACTGTCGGTCTGGGTAGCTGTCACCTAAAAACATTTTGATTGGTAATTGTAATTTTGGTAATTGGTAAATTGTAACACACTGATTGGTAAAAAAATGTACAAACTTTATTTCCAGCTCTCTTTCCTTTAATTTATCGCTTAACCCAGTACGAGTGGGTATTTAAGAAGCATCCAAGATAAGGGCCTGATAATCCCACGGTAATTACTCAGTGATTATATAGGTAACTATTGATATTTGGTTCACGTGTTGTTTTGAAAATAAGCAATATGGACAATAAAAACAGTGTTACAAAAATCACGTGTTATTATTTAATGAAATAAATCAAATGTACGATTCTTGGTTTTACTGATCTGGTCTGCAATATAGAAGATAGTAAAACTTATATAATCTTACCATTTTCCTCCATTCCGTTCTCATGATGCTGATTTTCTCGATCAGTTATTGTTGTGCCAAAATAATTCTCCTCTTCTCTTCTACCTATGTTTTCATCTGCTTCACTCATATGACGTGTGTAAAATCTGTTAGGGCCAATCCCCACAAATCTATTCGCTCTATATTTCGCCATATCCTCTTCATTGTAACGATCAATATCTTTGTAATTGTCTCGATCAAGTCGCTGTTCGACAGCTAAACAAAAACAAAGAAATAGGGAAGTTTTTAAAGTAAAATTCGACTCCTTCTGTCAAGTCATGGAACCATAGAGATACAATACCCATGGTCACACATGGTTTAGAAATAATGTGAAAATACTTATTTCTTTGATCACAATCACGCCGACCATAATTAGACAGCTACTAAGCAACTGGTAAGTAATAAAAAATATATTTGGAAATGAATAAAATAGCCCGTATATAGAGGCTCCAATCCTTCCCTCCCCTAACCCCTAATTTGAAACTTATGTCATAAATCCTACCCATAGAGCAGGTCATAGAAGGGGGTTCTAAAATGAGGTACATTATCCAGCAAAATCAAAATGCTTTTGGAAGGAGGATGGAGATAACTACTAAACTAAGTATAAAAATCTAACCTGAGATATCATCAAAATGTACATCTCCATATTTCTTCCAAAAGTTCGCCTCATCTTTTTCTACCTGGCCTTCGTGTTTCTTTTCTTCACCTTTAGTTTGCTCGGCATCAGATAAGTCAGCGTGTAAACCATTCTCCAGACCATAATATGGTGACGATTCTTTTAAAAACAGTAAAATAACCAAAATTAAATGCTAATAAAAATTGATTAAAAATCATTTTGTTTTTACGGTTTCTCTCACACATAATTAATCACATAATGGACAATATTAAGTTTATTTATTCATGTTTTGATGAGTGGTGTTGTTTTCTTTGCATGGAAGAAGTAAAAAGAACGAAGTGAAACTTAGAGAGGGCTCGCAAAGATGTATTCATATGAGGACCTTCTGTTCTTATTTTGAAAGACAAATAGCGACCATTAACATTTAGTCTTAAGAAACTTCCCAACTTATTTTAAACTTATCAATATACAGCAGACTGCCTTTATTCTCAACTTGCAAAAACTGGGAAATTTGTACAAATTAAGAAAGACAGAAAGAAAAAGTCAGTTTAAGAAACATCCGAGAGATGTTGATTTCTGTTTGTGTCGCCCGATTTCATTTCCCGCGTCATTTTAAGGCAATCTTTACATAAAGTTTCATTAAACACGATTTTCTAAAAATGTAGCTATTGCGCATGTGTGTGAAGCTATTGCGCATGTGTACAAAGTTATTGTGAATTTTATTGTGGTTTGAATCTCATTTCGGGTAAACCTCATGTCTTGTACAGGCTATCCTAGGTTGTTTATTTTCCATGGTTTAAAATGGTAGAAAAAGACATCACGCAAACGTTTGGATAGCATTTATGTATTCTATTGTTACATCTATTTACAGTGTCACATGATCATCACAAAAACGATTTGTTATAAAAAGATGTGAAACTCTCTAATCATGAAATTGAACTGCGTGTAAATAATGCTTTAACTACACGTGGAAGTGCGACCAACATTCAACTACTATTGATTCATAGCCAAGGTGTCTAATATTATGAGTTCTATCATTCTCAACTAGAAATATCCAATTGTTGGTGCTTCAGCCACTTTATTAACGATGATGAGATGTTTTCGTTTTTCTTGATTTATGTTTTTGCTTTCCAAGTACTCTTTTATTACCCATCATCACGCTTTGAGGGGCAGACATATCTTCAAATGTGTTTGCGGTTTCATCATCTACAACAGAATCACGTGATCAGCTGTCTTCGTGTAAACAAAACATATGTCGTCTTCTTCGTCTGTTTTCAGTGCGTCGTCAACATGCATTGGTTATCCGTACGTTATGTCGTCTTCACAAACAAGTCAAGTTTCCCGACACGTCAATTGAAAAAAAGAGGGTCAAGTCGACAAAAAATATCGCATCATGTCGACGACTATTTGTTTTACGTCAAAACATGAACGAATAACAAAAGTTCTATACTCAGTTAATTATCTTTATGATCAATTTTTATTACTTACTTTTAAAATTTCTATATTCTTCGGAGCCTTGTTCAAAATTCTGTTTATCCATTAACCCAGCTTCGCTACTGGAAGGGACAGACGGATCAAGAGGAGCATCTTGTTGAAAATTTTGTCCCCCTCGACCACGCACCAATTGTGCTGAAAACAAAATACAATTTAAATTACACCTGCAACTTACTTCCCAGCCCTCTAAGATTAAAACATGCATAATTGCGCATCTAATTTTTTCAGCAACAAGACGCAGTTTGTCCACCCTTTCTAGCAACAAATAAAAAACGCTATGGGATCGCTGACTGCAAATGAATCTTTCTATAAATTAGACAAGAAAAAGAAACGGTTTTTGTGTACCAATTTCATTATCTCCTTGAATATTCGCTTTGTCCATTGCTTGAAGATTGTTTGACATCGATTCTGCCATTGCTGCTGGTGGGTTCATGAACCCACTCATCGGTGGAGGTCCCATACTGACGACAGCTTCATGTGACTGTTCAAAGGAAGGCATCCCTCTAAACCCATTTCTTGGGGAATTATCCATGTCAACTGGTTGTCGACTTTCAAAGAAATCTCCGGCTTGGGAATCACTACCCTGTGAAAACCGTTCAGAGGGATCCTTCGAAAAGCCAACTGGTCCACCAAATCCCGGTCCTCCTATAAAAGAAGAACGAGATTTTTAGCTTAAATGAAATCAACCTCGTTCCCAAAGATCTACTAAACTTATGATATCGGAAACAAGAAGGGAACTTAGGGCGAGGTTAAATCAACAGCTCTAATACTGTACCTATTGTTTTAAAAGATGACTGAAACAAAAACGGGGGTTTCAATTATAAACATTCATTAAGTTTAAAAATGAAAATACCTTCTTCGGGCGTTTCTTCTTCTCTCTGATAATTTGGTGGACCATTTCTTTGATCGTACGCCCCCAACGGTTCTGCGCCTGCACCCATACCTGCTGGAAAACCTTGCATGTCACTTCCCAAACCTTCCAACCCGTTATCAGGTCCAACGTTGCCTGGAATGATATTAAGGTTTTTTGAAATAACAAAAATGACTAAAAAATCGCCAGTCGGATGTATTTCTACTTCGATAAAATAATACTTTTGTAAGAGACTGTTGAGTTGTTTCGGCTTTTTATTTTATTCCACTTCGCTTAGAACACCAGATGGGGGTTGTAACATAAATAAGTAATGATTATAATTGAGCTTTTGATTAACGAAGTACCGCCTTTTTCTCGTAACACCTCGCTAAATAAGATGTCAATTTAGCCTTATAGTGAGGCGGTTCGTTACATTGATAAAAAACAAAAGTGACGCTACCAAATGTGAATATAATCATTCTACGTACCTATAGGCTCCCCTCCTAAAGCTTCTTTATCATCGTATGGGACCTCTAAACCTGAAATAATTAATTGTTATTAATTGCATTTAATCTCATATTAAATAACAATTCTTGAAACCTATGGGAAAATTCCGGCAACCGATAAAATCTACACAAAATTGAATCTACCTTGCTTTTTGTAGCTGTCTCCAAGTGTATCTGGTCTTGCTTTTATGAATTTTTCTAGTAGCAATATACACACATTTGATATCTATCAAATTTTTGCTGCGTAGTTTGACATAAGCATGCACACAACGTTATGTTTCGTAGTTGGCGGCCTGGGCATAATTCTGTTGATTTTTTATACGGGCGCTACTCGACAAGGGCTTCTAAAATTTTTCTTACATATTTCAGACTAGGTATACACAGAATTATTTGCTCACAGCAGCAGTATTTACACCGAAAAATTTCTTTATGAGAAGGAGTACGAAAAGGAGAACATTTATAAGAAAAGGGCGCGTTTATTGAACTTTAAAGCACATATGGGCGCTAATTCGAATTTTTACGCCCTTTATTAAAAATATTTTTCAGCTTACACAAGTGTCAAAAAAATAAGAAGTACCCTTTCGAAGCTTGCTTCTCCGGTGCAAAAATTTATGTTTTGCGTAACCTGAAAAAAGAAAAAATAGACTCGATTGGCGCTTAGGAAATAGGAATTGTTGATGAATGTATGATAATGGCGTGTGAGGGCGGCGAAAAAAGACTAAGTTTGAACTACTGTTAAGCTTCTAACTAAATATTAACACAGACTGTACGTCTAAAAAAATTCTAAAATATAAGAACCGACTTTAATGGCTTCTGGTCTATTCTGAAAATTCTGAAAATCGGAATTACATCAACCTACCATCAGGGATATGGGATCTACCATATAAATCTAAGAAACTACTCATTACGTTGTCTTCTAGTAGTGAATTCATATCTCCTGTGTTGTTGGTAAGCGAGGCGCTAGTTTTTAGGTTGTTTAAGTGAGTCGTGTATTCATTGCTTTCAGACCCCTCCGCTATCAGTTTGTCATTGGCTTTAATTTTCGGCATATCAACAGCAGCAGTTTCTGTTAAAAAATCTGCAGCTTTTATACTAATATTGGCTTTATGAACATCTGTTGGCTTCCATAGGACGTTAAATGAACCTTGACTTGAATTAACGGTTGCAAATGGAGCTGCTAACCGCAGTATTGGAATGTGTTTACCGGATTCAGCTTCAGAATAACCGGACTCACCACTCTCACCGGATCCATCTCCGGATAGAACACTAAATCCTTTACTACTAGGGGTATCTCGAGTTTCCGGAATTTTCATTTTTGTGTCCGGTGTATCTGGAGTGTCCGGTGTCAGTACATTCATTTCAGGTGTCAAAGGTATAGTATCAGGTACGTCCGGAGTGTTTGGCGTTAAAGTCCGTTTAATGTCATTTTGTTTATGGTAACGAGCAATACGGCTTCTCCGTTGAATATCGTCTCTGTCAAAAAATTTTGAAGCAGAAGCTGCGTACACAGTAGCTAAAAGTAAAATTTGATAATCCAAGCCTTAACTGAACTGAGAATACGATCGGCTAACGTTACGTTCTCTAAAAAACGATAATCTAACACGACACGACACGCCTATCTAAAACTAATAGAGTGGAGATGAATGTGAGAGGTGAAAGTACATAATACAAGTGATGTTTATCTGAAAACTGAGAATAAACTTTTTCGTGAAAAACAAATTACTTACTGACAACTGTCGAGAGCAGCAGAAGCACAATTAACGATTTTACAGCCACCACTAAAGAAATATTATTTTCTTTATTAAGTTTTTTTTCGAAACCGCGAAGTGTAATCCAGGTGTAAAGCCTTAAGATTGTTTTTAGGCCTTTTTTGCGTATCGATAATTTAAAACTTGTTTAAAAAAATTGGCTGGTTCTTTCCAAGTTGTCTAACGAGTTTTTGATAACTGCCACCTTCGAAGAAAGTTTGTGAATTTTTTTTTCAACTAACTATTCATTTCAACAATTGAGCTCACGACATCCAATGAACGCCCCTTCTTTTAACAATAATAAAACCAAAACTCCTAATTTCGTTCCCAGGTCTTATTTTTCGCCTTTTGATTGTGGTTAATTTACCTTAGAAGTTCGGAGTTACTGGCTGGACTTTTTAAAACGACCCTCCTTCTCCATTGAGCGGCGCTTAAAAAATATTGGCAAGGAAAATTAGTGACTAGCTCGATTCGGTCACTTTTCACAACATAGAGGAAATGAAATCAACCATGCGAATAACGATATTACTGAGAAACACTTAAAGTGACTTCCAGTTTCACAAAAACAACAACATTTAATTAAAATTCTGTAAATTTAGTCCAAATTTAGTCATTTTTTTACAGTTATATTAGGTATATGAGCTACATCATTTTTCGTAAAAATTCAAGAAAAGGTTTTATAAAAATTGGTACGTACTTCTTTCGAATATTTAGTTCATCTTCTTCGCATATTTTTTTAGAACTGAATAAAATAACATTAAGAACAATTACGTTGCCCGTCTGATTTGCATGAATCTTTTTTGACCAATCTCATTGTTCCCAGTGCCTCTTTCCTATCTGATTAACCTAGTCCCCAGGGAATTGTCTCTCATC
The DNA here is from genome assembly GCF_029227915.1 of Hydractinia symbiolongicarpus. Lineage (NCBI taxonomy): Eukaryota > Metazoa > Cnidaria > Hydrozoa > Anthoathecata > Hydractiniidae > Hydractinia > Hydractinia symbiolongicarpus. Next base: position 26,544,048 of record NC_079884.1, read on the forward strand.
AACGCTTCGCTTATTGATAGGTCTGCCGAAAAAGGTCATGGAGGAGGCTGGTTTTATTCCGCGACGTGATTGGTTGAGACTTTCCACCTAATTATGCCAAACATAATACGTCACTCGGTCTGTGAAATAGTCAAGTTAAAACTAACTGTAAACAAAAATTTGACTGTCACTGTGCATACATGTTTTGCATTAGAGAAAAAAAGAAATTTTTATGGCAACAATTTTGACCAGCCTCCACCAGGCCATGCTCGTCTGTCCGTCCGATATGCAAAAAAGACAACAGGTCCTGGGATCGAGGTTGCTATCAGATTTATGTCACTAGAAGAAGCTTTAGGATTGAGGTTGCTTTGTTGTATTTCTTAACAGATTTTCACAGTGCACTTCATAAACTCCATTAAAAATGAATGATGGAGAATTAAAAGTTGAGAAAAGTTAGGAGAAGTTAAGGAGAATATGAAGATTTAAGGAGAATATGAGAATTTAGGGAGAATATGAGAATTTAAGGAGAATATGAGAATTTAAGGAGAATATGAAAATTTAAGGAGAATACTAAAATTTCAATAATTTTTAGGTCATTGTAAATTAAGAAATTGCAACAAGAAAAAGATTCACAATTTACATAAGTCTATCAGCTCATAAGAAATCCTAGCAGAAGAAGGACTTATATCATATACTGGACGTAGACTGAGCGTTCTGTAGATCTCGTTCAGAATGCTTTTATCAACATATCACAAAAAATGATCGTAAGTTACCATTAAGCATTTGCTCACATTACATAAAATTATTCAGATCATATCATGCACAAAAAATATAAAAATATTTACAAAGAGCAAATATAAAAAAAGTAAGCAAGCAACATCACATGTATTTACTTCAATAGCTACAACAATAACACTGTTATCACATATTATGAAACTTTTTTTCTATATTTTTGATCGAACTTATTTCTTTACTATCTCATGTTGTGAATTATTTCTTTGGCCAGGCTTCTGAATTGTTAACAGAAAAGAGCAGTGCTGATTTACTGTACCGTGAACAGCCACCTGTCTACCTTAAATAATAACAACCGCCAAAACTCGAAATTATTTTTACTAACTCGCCAGATTTAAGTAAGCAAAAAACCCCAAAAAACATGACAATGGGGTTACAAGGATTAGTTCGGATCAGCAAAACACTTAACATGTACTCCTGCGCAGAGATTCTTCTATATTACAGTATTCTTCAACACACGTTTCACATGTGTTTTGAAGTATTGTTTTTTTTAGTAACATCGCACATGCGCACAAACAACTTCAATCTTACAAAAAAATTCAATATATTTAATAATTCGTTCCACAAGATAACTTGCTAAAAGAATTTTAAAAAATCATCCGATACAATTCCTTAAAAAATGAGATGTTGTCTAACCACGCACAGTTCAACATGGCTACCGTACTTAAGTTTAAAATACTCAGTCAAAATTAGAGAAATACATAGAAGGGCATTTACAGCCGATTTATATATTTCATTGACAAGGTTTTAATTTAAAATATTAAAAAAATTAAAATAGAGAGATAATGAAGGGAGAACTCAAAGAAAAATTATTGATAAAACAATTTTGTGTGGAATGATTTAGCTCTTAGTTTTAAGGAACATATTCATGTAGCTAGGACAGTAAAACAACCACCAAGAAGGTGAGCGTCAAATTATCGTCAACCGACAATACAAGCTTCTGAATATATCCTAAGTATTTCTTTTTAAGGTTTTAAAATTTTACAATAAATAAACAACACTCAACAAAGTAGCACCAGTTTCATACGCAACCGAATGATGTGCAACACGTCTCACTGACATCTTTGCACGATAACACGTAAACTCGTGTGACCACGACTCTTTGCTTCCACTATTTACACACCAATCATCAACCTTATCCAAGACCATAGCTTTGACATTCGATAGCTTGTAATAACTTTCGTTTCAAGATGGCTTTCGATGTATATAACGGCATACTGATTCTTTGACCACATGTACTAGACATGGGTAGCGACAAATTATTGGAGCTGTTGATAATATCTAGTGTAATCGATAACTCCTCTAAAATAAATACAGAAGAAAATCATATTATACAAACATGTCTTATTTGCTCGAATGAGCGCCCACTTGGGTGGTAATAATAATTTAACAACCACCCCCAAGCATGAAAAGTAGAAAATTTAGACAGGGCTGCTGCTTTCTTTTTTTTCCCAAACAGTACGTTTAAATTAAAAAAATAATATAAAACATTTTAAATTCTCTTTCGATTATCTTTTGCTGTAATTTTTAAAATTACTTATAAAAAAACCTGAGGAGAGTAACCACTTTTAGCTACAGGTGATTTTTCCTCCAAAGAGATAAATGGACACACAAGTCGAAAAACTGTGTGAAAAATCAGAAGTGAAAAAGACATACCGTTATTCCCGACTCTGTTGTCAAGTGCTGGCAGTACAGACGATCCTGTCGCAAAGTAAAGTAACTTTTGTCGCTCTTGTGAAGACATTTTCAACACTATCTTCCAAAACCACCTAGTATAAACAGAAAGGATGAAAAGATTTGTTAACTTAAAAAAATTGGTTAAACAATACAATCAAGCATGCAGGAAAATGTTCTTACGATTTGTAACGTTCAAGTATCTCACGTGAACAGCCTCCAGAATTACTGAATGTAATTATTGAGCGCAGCCTGGCATAGCTCACATCTTCCACACCACCAGACAACAACAGTTGTAAGTCCTTGATAATTTAATAAATAGAATAAATAAATTCATATATAAATAAATAAAAATAGTGTCTATTTTAACATACTTATACAGTATGTATCCACTAATTCGAAAAAAATCACAATATGTTCGAATAAAAGTTCGAATGACGCAGCAGTAAACAAAAGTTTCACAAAGTAAGAGATAAAAAACATTTGCTCGAAAAAATTAACAACAAAGGATATATGCTAGATAACAAAAGAACATTCAATAAATATTCAGAAAATAAATTCAGCCAATTCTATTTATTATATTTATATACCTCAGGTTCCAGTCGATCAAGCAATTCTTTTGGTATCATCTGATGCAGACCGTCTTTTAAGCCTTGAAGTTCGTTTTCTCGGGCAGTGATGAGCAGGTGGCGACTGTACAGCCTAAGATGCGTTGTGTAAATGGTGGTGCAATAGAAGTTACAGTGAACCAATCTAGCATACTCTCATCATCTCTAACTTTTCTTAGAAGTCACATAGAAACCACCGGCTAATGTACTTAAAACAGATAAAATTCACCCACCCACGCCTAACGCCACTCTCAGACGTTGTGGAAAACTGCATGTAAGAACCCGATCTCCGTTACAGTAAAAATTGGACTAACCTGACATAATTTAGAACATTCTGCTTGGTAACTCTAATTTGTTTGCCTCCAGGCATAAGTTCTTCAGTATGTCCATCCACAGTTATCTGTAAGATTTTTTTAGTAAGTTAGAACACAGATGATTTAAAAAATGCGCTCAACCACAAAACAAAACTTTATGATTTCACAAACTACTGGCGTTGTATATGCTACCACACTATTTGTGTTGAAATATCTCAGAGAAATTTAAACAAATGAGATTTGAGATACCATTTTGACTTTCCGTAATGATTATTTGTACGTTGACCGTAAAATAAAGTCAAAAGGTACCGCAATTTTGTATCATCAATAACTCAGAACTCTCTTCAATGCAGTGCCCGTATTTCCTGTTTTCAAACTTGAACAAAATGTCAAAGGGAGCAACAACACAACATACCTCAAAACAGAAGCAGTAGACATCCATAAACTCATCGTCGGTATATTTCGAAGAAAGCGCATCCATTAGTAAATCTGAAAAACTTTGATATAATGCAGAATCGAAAAAAGCAAGGTCGTCGAAAACAATCTCGTCATCCCTGTAACAGAAAGAAATATTAAGATCTTTTCGAACATAAGCACAAATACACAAACATATACAAATGGACATACCTTCCAAGCAAATAGCGCAAAACTGGTCTGGACAGCACAAGGGGTATTGTTTGGTTGAACCACAATGTAATCCCAAAAAAACGACCAATCGCAACGAATGTTGAATATCGCTTCTCCTGAAGCAATAAATATACGACACGTACAGAGCTAACTCGTAACACCTGCTTAATTAAGTTTAATTGGTGGTTTGGGGGGGGGGGGGGAGAGGGGGGAGTTGTTTCTTTACTTTGAATATACGCAGGCCACAATTCTTTCAGGCAAGGACATCGTACCCTTCTATGCCCTTAACATTTACAACAACATTTTTACTTCAATACCACAGTAAAATGACTGGGAATAAATTTTTTTTTGATGCTCTGAGCCAGCTATGTTCAGCAAGTGAAAAAGCTATTGCAAAATAATCTGCATGAAATACAAAACAAACCTGTGTCATAGCGTATCCAAAATAAACATTTGGTTGTTCAACATAATGATACTTCCCAACTTTCGGCGAGAACACACCACGTTGAGTAGGTAGGTTGCCACATTCCCCAAAAAATTCAACCGGCCAATCTTTATACTAAAAATATCACGAATCATTTTGGTTTGTTTCTGAAGTATTAATTTTGCGTGTAGAATTCTCTTTACTGACCTTTTCACCACTCTTCAAAGCTTTCGCGAAAGCAGCAAATAATCCCCGATTTACACCTGGTCCAGTACCTTCTTCTCCTTCGAAGCGAACTCGCAAAGTGCCATATGGGTGAAGGTCCATGCTCTAAAATCGATTATAAAAGTAGATGGCAATCGTGTCTTTATATTTATATATATTTACTGGTACTGAAGAGAAGATCCACAACATCCACAATGACGAAGCATATCTCCTCATTACACACAAAAAAGAAGCCACACCCTCCACAAACTGAAAAAAAGTCTTCACACATGCAAAAATATTTCTGAAAACAATTTATATTCACCAGTTACCTTTCTCAGAATAATTTGTTTGCCCTAAGTGAATACTACACTGAAATATTTCATTAAAAGAACAGCTAAAATGAATTACCTCACTGAAGATATTAATGCAATCGTTTAGCAGTTTCGACCGACCAACATTAATCATAAGAGAGGGATTCTCCGCCTGACTAGGAACAATTGATGGCCTATTGACCGCATCTGTTCCTCGCACGGCAGCCAGTGAGCGTTGAAACCTAAAAACAGATGAACGTTATGCATTACATACACGATAAGAAAGGGCGAGAAAAGTATGATATGCACCAACTACCTTGACATTCTTCCCGATGCACCAGATTTGATAGCTAGAAAACTGTCTCGCTCGTAACCAGGACCTTCTGTTAGAAATAAAGTAGCAAATGCTTCAACAGTTCGATTCCATTCGACCGACTCCTCATTTTCGCTACTGCTAGATTCGTTTCCCCTAAACATTATAAGCAATGGAAATATAAACCATAACCGGAAGGTTATAATGCGAAGATAGATTTTCAAAAAAGAATTTACCTAGACTCTTTTTTTGAAATTGAACCATCCAACCAAGATGAAATGTGATTGGCTACAGACTTTACCTCTTCCACATGTTTTTGAACACTTTTAACATCAATAAATCTTTCTTCCGCATCGATGGTATTCTTAAAGAATTTCATATTTACACTCATTTGCGCTGCACTCTCAGCGGGTGTGCCATCATCCGGTTTTCTTTTTGTGAATGGTTTTACTTTCTTCATGTAAAGATATGCATCCAGGATGTAGGTGAGATGAGTATAGCTTAACAAACAAAATTATCTTATCTGTGTATTCTTCAATGCTGTTTTAGAAAAGCATGTTGTTAACCATAATTCTTTGCATTTCGTAGACTTACCTCAGCAAATCAAGCACTGGCAAAGAATCTTCAGCTTCTCCCATATCCTGCTTCAACAGATACATCATGTATTCGTCTGGGTTCGAACCATACAGGTGTACCAAAGATGGACGTCCAAGTCCAGCAATATCTCCTTCCTGGCTGCTTTTTTCCAGGCGAAGTACAAAATGCTAAACACAAGATATCATATGCATAAAAACATATATCTCCAACAGCAACAACAAAAATAGCAAGAACTGAATATAACATGACAAACCTTAGTATCAAATTCCTCTCCAACAGTTAACTGTTGTTCCAACATGTCGAGAACATTTCTCATCCATTTCCAACTTTTATCAAGAACATGCTGCGCTTCATTCATCAACGTTTCTTCCACAGTGTTGTTAAACTCCAGCGGCTTCACCAAAAAAGTTCCTTGCAATGGACCGTAATCCTAAAAAGCGAGTTACAAGTATATCACTTAATCGAATTAGTCACACTGTTATTCACTCAAAATATTGTCAAATTCAGCTTTTTGTTTGGAAAACTTGTACATTAAGATAATTCAGGTTGTGATGTAGTATGAATATATAGTATGAATGTTCACCTGTGTATTGTTGGATAATGAAGCTGCCAAATCCGTTGCTTCTTTCACCAGCCGACAAAACATTCTTGCAAGGTACAAATATCCAGCATGAATAGAAGGAGTATTCATTATTTGATGTTGGAGTTGATTTTGTTGATTAAATTGCCACTAAAATGAAGACATAACCATATAGTTACTTTCATATATTGATTTTATATTTCTGACAATGTTAGGGTGAAAAAATCCTGCAATGTTTTAAAAAGCTAGCTGGCTTGTTGCATCCTACTTGATCTGTAGACGACATCTAGTAATATGGTTGTAGTCCCGTTTCGGAACCGACGGATTGTACCAGATTCAGGGTACACGTTTTTTGTTGAGAACTCTGAAGTATAGGTTATTTATAATTTTGCATTCAGACAAAATTTTGATGAATCACAAAAATACGTACCAATCCTGGTGGCGGCAGCCTACTTGACATTTCGCTTCTTCGATTAACATGTCCATCTACAGCCCAAGCTATTGTTGATTGAGGTGTAATCACTTGATTTTGGTTCCATCCAACGCCTTGCAAGTCACTTCGGCCATATTGGGAAGCGTGTTCGGAATATTGATCGTTGATTTCGATACCATCGTCGACATCTGAAGCTGATTCGTCATCACGTGATGCAGTAGGATTTGGATTGTCGTCACTCAGCATTGTCGATCCATTAGATGGTAGAGATGCACTTATTCTATTAGATCTCCTAATAAAAAAGTTAAATCTATAAATTTATCACACAACAAAACAAAAGATGGCCACGATTTTAAAACAAAAAATTAATATAGTTTACAACATGCAAAAAGTCATATACGTTGTGACAATAAAAATTCCCCAATAGCTCTGAACTAAAAATTATATGATACTCCCGAGATTTTCCTGAATGAAAATTGTCAATTCCAAAATTTTCTGACAACCCCTTATTTTTAGTTTGGCTGTGAGCCTCAAGATTATATGTAAGGTTGCTCTTTTAAATGTGCATCCAATATTTATTCTATTTAATCCCATCGCTCACCCTGTACAAAACACACATGTATCTTCATTATTCCAGAAAATAATACTTTTTATTGATTAGAGGCGACAACTTTATTCTGTAACGTATTATCCTTCTCAGAGGCTTTGTAACCCTCTTTGTTTTGTAATAAAACTAAATCCAAAACAATATTCATGTATAGAGCAAGATGTAAAACATTAGAAAGGCAAAAATATCTTATCTTACTTTACTTCAAAATTTTTTTATCATTACAGTGGAAAAACACAACTTTAAAGTGTGCAGCGATCTCAATTCTTCCTGCAAAGAGTTTAGGGTGTTCTCAAGTAGTTTTTCTTAAAAAATGCAACATATTTACCTCGAAGCACTCCGTATAACTGTTCTTTGGTTCTGTGCAGTACCATTCAATGGAATATGTAATCTCATACCTGAACAAATACAAAGAGATAAATAGTAAAACTTTATCTTATTAATAAAACTTTATCTTATTAAAATATTCTGTAAAATCCAAATCTGTCCTGTTTTTGATTCTTCCGGTGTTGTTTCAGTTGAAAGAATGTAAACTAGTCTATTGTTGAGAGCAAAATCTGCTTTAAACAGAAGGATATTTTAGCAAAAACTCTGTCTAGATCAGTTCCAAAAATTTAAATGTCTTTGCGCTCTAACATATTCCTGTTCTGTTTCCAAGCCAACAAACTGACTGCGGGATTCAGTGCTCCATTGCATCTTAGCAGAATTCAAAAACAAACACAACGTAGATCAGCTTAAAAAACTGTTCTTAGTATATTACTCTTTTATTCAGAACAACATGTTTCACAGACAGGATAGTTGTAGTATAATTTCATATTAAACAATACATTCTTTACTATTAATAGAGATCTAAAATACAATGTACAAACCTGAAGGAAATGTTGATCTGACCAGGGGTTGTCCACCACTTTGAATGTCACGAATAATACCTTTTGACTGAGCTTTAACTGTACCCGATCTGATTGGCTTTAGCATAGCGTCAGCTGCTCTCAGGATTTCCAACACAGATATCCATGAAAACGCTTTCAAACATAAACTAAAGAGATGATTTATTGCAAGGTTATACTCAAGTCATTACTGTGATAAATGTTGACCAGAAAAAGAATTACCGTAAATTGTCTTTCAATCTTGTTTCTTTCTTTGAATGAACCTTGTTAGCATGTCTACCAATTTTGTATTTCAAATTTGCACCAAGGGTTGCATTTTTACTCAAACTAAGAGAGAGTTGTCGCACCAGAGCACGCACAAATCGTTGCACAGTAAACCAAGGCAGCAAACAATTAAACGTTTTCCCCCTGAAAATTTCCTGATCAGTTGGATTGCAGGAATGTAAAGATGCCAGTAATGATGGGTTTTGACTAATTTTACTTTCAAGAAACTTGATCTTTAAAGTTTTGATGAAAACTTCCAATAATATGCTATAGGGATTTAACAACAAATTCTCAGTAAAATTATCTAGCTTGTTGCAATCAACTAACTTCATTTCACTGCATTCAATTTGTGGAAAAGGTTTATAACACATGACAGTACCCACCAGACATGGCCAATTTTTTGTTAAGTAGAAGACAGAAGCTTCAAATGTTGTGTTCCACAATAATCTAGCTTTACTTCGATGACAGTTACATGTAATTAAGTCTCGTTTTGGCGTCGCACTACTGCTTCCATTCACCTGTGGAGTATTCTCTATGGTTTGTGGAAAGAATGGGCTAATATTTGACGACTTAGTTGATCCTTGCGCATTGTCCTGTAAAGAGTCAACAGCTGAAAATGGATGTGTTATCTGCGGTGTTAACCCTGTTGATGCATTGACCTCTATAGGCGCGAACTTTAGATTATCTAATATGCGAATACTAGGTGTAACAGGACTACTAACGGAGTCAGTTTGAAGGGATTTGCTTTTTACATTTAACGTTAAAGAGTTTCCTTTGTATTGTAAGCCTCTTCTTGCTAAGATGGGATTTTCAAAGTGTGATGAAGACTGGGTTGCATCATCTGGATGAAGGAGTGTTTTCTTTGCACTCTCTTTTGCAGGCTTTTTCTTTTCTTGATTACTTGAAGGGGCATTAGCATCCAGTTCAATTTGCGATGTGATTGAAAGTTTGCCAACATGACGGTTGTATTTGCAACTTGTTTGATTACATGGTCGCCAATTAAGAAATAATTTGTGTAAATGTGATGGGGAATATCGGGGATATGTTTTTATAAAATATGATAATGCCGAGTCTCCTTCTGCATTTGCTGACGTTGCAATCTTAAAATGAATAAAAAGTCAAGAAAATATTAACTATAAAACCTTTACAGAACTGTTCATGTCTTTGACAGGATTGCTAACATCTTCATAATACACAAAGTTTGTCTGTGATTGAATTACTGAACCAGGCCAAAATTTGCGTTTTTTAAATCAATTTTCTATTTTTAAATCAACTGTTTACGTCATTACAAAGATTGATATCAAGAGTATCATTAAAATTACAGCATTGCCTTAACAAGTTTAAGACTAAATAACATTGAAACTGATGGAAATAACTGACGTTAACTCCTGCATCAGTAACAAATGGCAAACCAGTACCACAATTGAGCATTTTGACAAAGCTAAGCCATCCCATCTGTTTCATAATCGACAGGTTGACAACATCATCAAAAATTCTTTAAACCCTAACATCTCTGTAACGGTTCGTTAAAACCGTATGATCCCATACATCATTTGGATAAGCATTTAAAAGACCTACAAGTGTTCATATTTTTTTACATGTGGGCAAGCCATTAATGATATCTTCAAAATATATCTCTCTAAATTTTTGCCTCCCTAATTAAGTGGATTTTTTCTTGGCCAATCAACAAATCAAACGAGTTATAAAAAAAACAAAAAATGATACTCACCGAAGGGTTACAAGTGATTAATGATGTAACTAACCAATGCACCATGATGTCATCAAAACACTAGCAAAAAATAGAATCAGTTACAAGACAAATATTAAAAAAGGAAAATAATCTAACATCTTTTATTTATCAATAATACCTTGCTAATTGTTTCTACACGACTCTGCGATGATAAATCTTGAGACGTTGGAATAGTTTTAAAGGCTGCAGTTGAACTGCTACCAGCAGCTGAATCCATGTTAAAATCAGACGTATTAGCTTTATCATTTGCTAAAGCATTAGAATCCACAAAATCTGATAAATTTTCCTACAAAAGAAGTAACATATATTTAAAAAACCAATACAACCAGCATTAAAAGAGAACAACGAACTATACTGACCTGGTAATGTTGAACTTGTAACAAGTGTTGTACCACACTTAACAAGGCACCACTAGGGTGATCGTTTTTCATAAGAAGACTGTGATTATTCATTTCAGTAATAGCTTGGTACATTTCGTTCAAATCACCAAACATAACTAAGCCTTAAATAAGAATCCATAATGAAACAGAATTTATGAAATACATATGGGAACAAAAATTTGTGGGATGACAAAAAAAATTCTGTAAAGTACACTAGAATTAGTCAACCACAAAAGTTTATTTCTATAAAATGTGCAAATTGTAAAGGGATCCCAAGGTACTTTTACAAGCTGTGCTTATTTGAAAGATTTGCCTGAAAAATTGCCAATGCTACATCCACTTTTTGTTAAAAGCTTGTGTGACTACATATGCTTCACGGCCATTATATCCCCCCTCGTTACTAACTTTCAAACTGCAGTCTTTTTTGTGGCAAGTTAAAAAAGGACTGGAGCAACTTTTCAAAAAAAAACAACAACAGTTTTCAATACCATTCAAAGTGGTTGCCATGGGATCCCTTTAAGGAAACTACAAAGCTTACTACAGTCAAAAAATAAATATATAGAAATATTTTTTTCTTTTTAATTCTTTAAACACATCAAACTAAAATAAAAATTTAAAATTGAATTTCCAAAATATGGGGTTGGTTTTATCATCTTTTTTCTTCTCGTAAGGTAAGAGTAGTTAGTATAAAGCTTCTGGCGATTACAAAGAGTATTTTCCCCTTTCGTTGTCACATGCAGCCCAAAAGATTTTATCAATAAATTCTGAAAACATAAACTTACCTTCCTTGGCATTAGCCCTGAGTATATCAGCGCGATTGATGGTGTATCTTGCACTACTGGCACCATAACGAGGTCCAATGTTAATGTACGATGGTGGACGTTGTGGTGTGTTCAGTTTTATTTTTCCTTTCTTTGATTGTGTTTCTGGAGGTTGCTTTTTTTCAAAAACTAAAATTTAAAAATACATAATATATACCACAAAATACTTTAATTCAGGAAGACCTGTGAAAATATCAAAGAAAAAATCAGCTTTCAAAGGGACGCCAGAAGAAGGAATTTGTGAAGTTTGTAACGTACCTTTTGCCTTTTCTCTAACACTTCTTTTTGGCCAACATGGTTTAGGTATGGGCATGATGGCCCGATATACAGATGGAAATCGGGATTTAAAAAGTTTTAACAAAAGTCTGGGTGAATAACTTGGTGGGAGATTTGATACTTTCAGCGTGTTGAACCATTGTTGCGATGAAGACTTCTTTGAAGAATTTTGTATTAATGCATGAAGTGGAGTTAACCCAGAAAATAAGGGTGTGCATATTGCCTTTGTGAATAGATTCATATCTGAAATATAACAGTAATGGCCTGCTCTTAACAACTCTACACATGGGAGATGTTTAGGAAGTAAAACAGATTATTGAATTGTTAACAAAGCAAACAGGCAAATACCATACCACGTAGGCAATTTTTTTGCCGAATTTTGAATTTGTCAAAACAAATAACTTTTTAATAAAAGCAGAAAACATTTTTTTATTTCCTGATGGATAGAATTCAATGTGCTTGTTTCTCAACAACAAACAAAAAAGTAATTTTAGAAATTAGAACAAGAAGATTACCAGAAGGTACCGCAGTTTTACATGCATTTTTACCATCTCGTTTTATAGCTTCTAAGATAAGATAAGCTCCTCTAAGGTTTTGCATCATAATGGCGCTCATGAATGGTGTGCAACCATGACTGTCACGCTCACAAAGCTAAACATAGATATTACCAAAAATACAGAATTTGACTTTTTGAAAGAAATTACATTTTCAGGAAAAAGAATTTATACTATATATATTCTAGACTATCCAATATTGATGATAATATTTAAAAAGACTTTGTAAATAAAATAATAAGAAGAAAGATTAAAAAAAGAATTAGACAGAGCTTACAAGTGTTTTTATTTTCAACCATGTTGAAGGATTGTTCAGCAGTTGTTGCAATATTGCATTTTCTTCTTCATTTCTCACATCCATGATATTTCCTTGTACAGGTGCTAAACATTAAAAAGGGGTGTCAGATTAGGAAATTGTTTTCAACTTCTTGATTATTCATTTAAGGTAAAGGGATTTCTGCCTTAAAAATGACTTTTTTATATGATGTGGAGAATAAAAAGTTGTTTATCGTGTTTTTTTTTAAATCTTTTTTCTTTCTCAAGATACTAAGCTTCAAAATTTCCAGCTGACTTTATGACATCATCATTGATGATGCAATAAGGTAGTAAGCGTAAATTATTACTTGATATATCTGGCAAATTTACTTAATATCAAAACTTTTAAGCAGTGTGGATTTATGCTGTTGATGATATCTTAGCATGTGCAAAGTTTTTTAGTTTAAAAATGGCCTCATCTTGAATTATATGTAGAAATGTGATGTCAGCATTTTTAAAAACATACTTATGACATCATAAGATCCCAGAAATTGAATATTTAAAATCTTGAATAATTTGAGAATGAAAAAAGATTTTAAAAAAAAAATCCAAAGGGCTTGATAAACATCTTTTTATTCTCACAACATATAAAAAATCATTTTTGAGGCAGGAATCTCTTTTAAGGTACTTATTTTTTGGCAATATAGTTCATCAGAAAGAGTAGGAAAAGGTCACACAATGGAATACATCGAATTGAAGGGAAGTTAGGACTTTTTGTAAAAACATGTTTTACATTAGTTTCACAAAGCTTGGTTTCAATTAGCCTTTTTAAATTTTTGTGTGTATCGCTTGGAAGAAGTGTTACTTGCAAAATAGGTTCTGCTTGGAAAAAGTTCAGAGAGTTACTTCCTCTGTTGACTAGCAGATTCTTGTCAATTGTGTTAAAAAGTAGGTTGTATGAGGCCTGTGTAAGAAGTGTTATGTTGTACGGTAGTGAGACATGGGCAGTGAAGCAGGAAGATCTTGACCGTTTACAAAGGAATGATATGAGAATGGTGGATGTGTAACGCCAGTCTTGCAGACAGAAAGAGTTCAGATGAGCTAATAAGCAGGATAAGTATCCATAGAATTAAAGATGTTATCCAGATAAAAAGATTGAATTGGCTGGGACACTTGGAAAGAATGGAGGGGGATAATTGGGTAAGAAAGTGTAGAAACTTGATAGTTCCTGGGGCAAAGCCCAGAGGCAGACTGAGAAAGACTTGGCAGGAGGTTATAAGGACAGACTTGATACAAAGGAAGTTGAGTTTAGATCTAACACAGTCTAGATCAGGATGAGGGTCATAAATATACCCCATCCAACCCATGCTAGGATGGAAAACGGACGTTAAGCCGAGAATGATGACGATGATGATGATGATTGCTAATGCAGTTACCATAATAAAGATAAGAATATAAATATCTTAAAAATGTAAACCTTGTCAAATCTTGTCAAATGATCTACAGAAAGAAAATTTCAATTTTTTTTATTTATCTATCATTTCTTTATGCAAACAGTTACCCTTAGAGACATGTCATTTATACATTATATAATTTATATCATTTGTATAAATGTTTGTTCAAGAATCCCCTTTAACAAAAAATTAGCCTGTTTCTAAATACATCACAGTTTATTATGAACAATAATTCTTAGTTCCTATTCTTACAAACACAAAATGTTTTTCCAGTAGTTACTTAACTAACAAAAAGAATCCTTGCATTTGACAGATAACACAAGAACAACAAAGAGTCCTTACATTTTACAGATGTTTTTATAATATTTGCCACAGCAATATGCATGACGTTCTGATTGCCGTTACAGTATTCGCCAAACATTGATTTCGTTTCAATTTCATTGCCAACTGGATTTAAATCAGACGTAATGTCTACCTTCATTTTTTTCTTTGAATTTTCATCCACTTGACCCATTGACAGCAAGTTCTTTACGGCAACCAGATCACCGTTTTTAATGGCTGTTGTCAAAGGTGCTTTTTTAGGCACTAAAACACAGGTTTGTCTGATTAAAAAATTAAAATATACAGAACGAATTGTATAATACCCAATAAAAATTAATTTTGATAATTGAGAAAACACTGGTCAACTGTAACTTATATTTCTTTATGCCAACACCAAAAAAATAGTCTTCATATTCCAATTGTTGCAGCAAATTATCGCCTGTGTGGAGATGCAACCGACGGAAGTGTATTTTAAATCTGTTTGTTGTGCTAGTTTATTATTCTCCCATAAGTGTTTTTAACTGCTAGTAACACATAAAACATCACAAAAAAAGCTATGATCATAAAATAATAATAAAAAAATTGAAATTAGAAAACAAACCTGCAAGAACTGTGAGAATCTTATCTGTTTTGTTTCTACCCCTCTCCAGCAAAATAAATGATGTCATTGGACAAATTTCAAGCAGAGGTGGATTAACTAAACAACAGCTAAACCGGAAGGGGTAAACACACCCTTTATTGTCTAACATTAATGTGCACTGGTTATGTAAATTTCCAATTGAAAACAATTTGGGTCTAATAAGAGTAGTACTATCAAAATCATGATGAGAAATATCATCTCCATTGACAAGTTTTCGTTTTAAATTCTTTTCACCAGAGGTATGGCCAGTTGGCATTGAAAACGATCTGGAAAACCTTGGAAATCTTCCTTGTTTATTTAAACTGTTATCTAATTCCTGAAGTGATTTTGCCTTACTTAGTAATTCTTCATCTGTTTCACTGACATTAAAAATATCCCTATCTTGTTTACAGATGTTCTGTTCTTCGCTAAATCTAGGTTTTCTTTTTTCTATGGCAAGACATAAGTTTGATTCATACGCTGGTGTTGCTTCATACTCAACAGTGGAGTTTGAATCTGGTGTTAAAACTTCATTTTCATCAATTTGCGATTTACCACAGGTTAACCAAGATGAATAATGGTAGTTTAAACATTGCGGATACATTAAAAATGCCTTGTTATCCACAGTTCTAATGACAAGCAAAGTAATACCAAGTTCACTGGCTGCAACTGCAGCAATAGTAAAATTCTTATTTGTAAATACTTCTTTTGGATTGAGTGAAATATGTTTTTGATATCGATTTCTTCCTGTTTTGCAGTTTTGCTCGCTATTAACTTTTTCTAGTGATGCTTTAAAATAAACTTTTAACTGTGTCACATCTGTTTCTATTTCTGTATGCTTAACAATAGCATAAGGACCATCTAAACTGACAACTTTGCCAGTAAAAGAGTGTTGGTCTTGCAAAAACACTACATCTTTAGATTCCCATACTTCAGCATTAGGTTTTACTTTCTCTTCTTCTTTATTTAACAACTGCTCAGAAAAAACTCTGACATCTACCTTTTTAATTGTAGACTCGTTTCGAGTATCTCCATCATACATTTTTCCCAACACAACACCAAATTGACTAGTTATATTGTTAAACACTAAAGCGCCGGTCTCATTCTTATCTTGCTTTGAGAGTGAAACAGTATCACCTACCAATATTTCAGTATTGGCATGGGAATTAAATTGGCTTGGTTTAACATTTAAATTCCTTTCTGATGAAGGAGCCAAACCCCTAAAATAAATTTTGTGAAAAAATCAAAATTTAACAGTGAAATAATACACCTTTTTTTGTAATTTCCTAACTTCGAATAAATGCACACATGGTTCTCGCCCCCTAAAATTGTTCTACTTAAAATGAATGATTTAACAAATGATTTCAAGTTAATTTGTAAGTTTAAACTACGGTTAAAGTAAATAAGTAAGTACGGTAAAAAAAATGTTGATTTTAAAGCAATAAATACAAAGCATTTAAAGCATTTTTTCTGGACGATATTCTTTGCTAGTACATTTTCTGCATAATATTTAACCCTTTAATATTCTCTCCCATTTTATTTTTGTTTTATTTTCAAACCCATGTGTAAAATATGGTATAAATTTAAATATGCTATAACTTTAAGTTGCTGACTTACAGCCTTTTAAGGCTGTTACTTTTTAAACCTTATCACCTTTTTGTGTACATACAATAAACTTTTATAATGTTTTATATATGTGCCATCAAAGTTAATTTGCTTTTACAGATTAACAGAGCTTTTTCTGATGATAAACCATGATAAAGGTAAAATAAAACCAGGAACTGCCACTAGATGTTGCATTAGAGTTTTAATGTTTCAAATCCTCTGAAGCAAAATGCAAAACATAAATATTTCTGTTATGTATGCCCAGTCTTTTTCAGGAATGTTTGAGTAGGTGTGCGATGATTCGCACGTGCAAATCAAGTAACGCGTGCAATGTAAAACGCACATGCAAAGGATGTTACGCTTGTGATACAGGCTCTGAGGTTGATCTTAGTTGTGCTTTCGTTTTGCGGTAGAAAAGTGAGGGACGTTTTGAATTGTGAACCCAAAACACAATGATCGAGCATCTACGTATAGCGACTCTCTCAATCTTAACTTCCTTTTCTACATGTTAGATATAGTATGCATGACTATACTGTCATTTTCATAAATTCATTCGGCGATCGCACGCCTTTCCTGAAAAAGCCTGTATGCCAGAAATTATCCGGCCACTAATACTTTTAAAATTGGTAGAACCTATACCTGCTGCAATCTTTTACATTTTCTGAAAAAAATGTCAAATTTTTGCCTACCCAGATTGCACTTGGGAGAGTGGTTTTCTTTTTAAATGTATAGATCTCAAGGAATTTTACCCTGAAACTTTTCAGGTTTAATTACGCTGCATAAATTATGATGCCATATTTAAGTAATAGCAAATTTTGATATTTTCAGTCTTCAATAATTTTAGATCTGTGAAGTTTAAAAAAGAATCCCAAACTACATGTTTACATTAACACTTAAAATAAAGTTCTTACCACCAAAAAGCTTTTCCAGTAATTGTTTGAAGAACTGTGAAGAATGTTGAGCATTGCACATCAGCGATATCTTCATTAATGATTTCATTAAAATACATTGGTTCGTGTGATAGTGTTTTTATCAAGGTAGGTTCTGTACCCCCGTTTCGTACTAAAATTAAACATTTAGGAGTACTCTTAGAACAAAAAGTGCGCAGGTCTACTTAAATATCCCCCAGGTCAGTAAAATATAGATAATGCAGGTCATTTGTGACTGCTGATTCACAGTACAGTTCTATAAACTTAGCGAAGTATGGATATCAACTCAGTTTATATCTGTGTACACATTTCAGCCGCATTTTTAAGAGCTAAAGCAAAATTCTGTTACACATGAAGGACAGACTTATATGTTATATGGACAGACTTGATACAGAGGAAGTTGAGTTTAGATCTAACACAGTTTAGTTACACATGAGAAATAAACTTACTGCAAAAAGCTCTGTCATAAAATGTAACACAGCCTTTTGACTCAAGGACAACTGTGGCCCTGAACATATTACAACCAATACACGTGATCTTTTCTTTCCCGTTCCAAGTAAATGTTGATTTTTTAGGAGTTGATTCATCATTAAACCAAAACCATAAAACACCAGCAGCATCCAGTAACAAAAAAGAACTTTCCATTGCATAGATTGCAGTGAAAATAACCTCATCCTAACAAATATAAACAAAATAAAAATAAAAACTACCACTTGGGGTTTCAGATTTTTTGTTTGGTGAGAAATGACAAAGGATTAACAAAATGTCCTTAGCAACAGTGACAATTTTCCCCAGCAACAGCATTTTTATATACCTATGGCTACGATTAGATTCACACAGCTGCTAAAACATATATGAACATGCACCTGATGAAGCTGACTAAATGCGTAAAATATTTAAATAGCTTTATCTTTTTAGGTTTTTTGGTTATTAATCAGGATTTTAGCCAGAAATTCACAATTGGGGCATTTAGATTTTAATTATGAAAAATGCATAATTCTAAAATTCCTCGAAACAACTCTGTTGACATCAATTCATGTTTTAACTTGCCTGTTATCATTTTCAAGTTCTTTTGTGCAACCATACTGACCTTATAATTTTATTTTCAAGTAATGCCTTGTTGTTGCACATGATTCGACAAAAAACAAAATATTTTTTGACAAAATATGTCAGTTAGATGAAAGTTTGTACAAAAAATAGATGCTTGATTGAAAAAGTGACCTAGTATTTTCCAATTGGGAATTGTTCTTCAACAGACAAATAGCTAGCTATTATATTATTATATACATATTATAAAATTCAATGTATTTGAAAATAAGTTAAAAGTACATAACTGTCAGTTTCACGCTGAACGATTATCAAATGTCGTTCAGCAAGTTTTAGGAAAGGTTTTAGAAGAAAAAACCTAAAAAAAGTATGAGAATAATTCCTTTAGGAGATTTTGACAAAAATTTTAGGAGGAAATGAAAAAGTTTAATACAATAATACAAAATCCAGTGTGCCTGTTAGGGGCATGGAAGCATGCACTTTCTTCCCTAATAAATAAGCAAGAACTTTATCTTCATTGTTGAACAACAAATTACTTATTATGACCTTAATTTACACTATATTAAAGCAGTGAAGCCATTGCATTGCAGTTATAATTTTGAGGACAACAACTGGAAACAAGTTGAAACACCACCTGCATGGAAGCTCTAGGGACTGCTTGGGACTAAACTGAGACCAATTTCCAAAGCTGGGTCAACCCACTTGTTTCGCAACAGGCGGGTTGATGATGTCAGCAAAAAACATTTAAACACCATTATTTCTTCAACCATTCAACAAAAGGATATGATCCAATACATTTTTTTGATCAACATAAGCAATGGGAGTAACTGTAAAACAAAATGTCTTAACAAATGTTTTGGTACATTAGCAGGTCTTTACTGACATCAACAAAATCTTAAACCTCCATGTCTCCTCAACTGCTCATTAAAAGTGAATATAGATTTATATAATTTCTTAATCAACATTTCAAGCTTGAGGCAACAGATAAACAATTTTTTAAAAATTTTTTGAATATGCACTGCTGACATCATAAAAATGTCTAATACAACCTATATTTTTTCCATTATTCTTCTGCTAAGTAGATTCTTCCATGGGCTGAGCAACTAGTTTCTAATAAACCCTTTTTTTTTAAAAAAAAAGTAAAAATATAATAATTACTTGGAAAGATAAAAAACAGTTTTACAGTGCATAAAAAAATGAGATTCTAGGACATTTTTTATAATTTTTATCATATATGTTACATTGCACAATAAATAACTCGATACACATGAAAGTTATTTTAAGCTTTTTTTAACTTTCAAATGATTTGATAGTTATAATAAAAATGTATGGCATAAAAGTGTTAACGAAGAACTTCACAATCGTCATGGTGTCCTGCTTCAATACTGTATATTTAAATCAGGACAACTAACATTGCAGAACCTGGAACATGCGCAACGCATACATTGAGATGTTAACGACATTACTAGTGACCTGATCTTCATGACTTTGTGCATTTTTATGATATAAATAAAAACATAAGCAGTTAGCAAAACAGATCAAGAAACAAATATTACATTATTTAATGTAACAAATGTTCATTTAGAGCGTTGCATACAAAATTTTAATACACAACTGGAAAAAGGTTGTTTAACATCGCGTTTCGCGTATCGCGACGGTATTCTCGATCGGCAATAGATCGTTTTTTTACTTTTAAATTTTATCGAGAGTGCTTCGCAATGCATCTGTCCCAATCTTATTCTCGAAGCTATTGAGGCCATTAAAACTTTTTCATAATAGAACTATTTTAAAAATAAGAGTGTATTCAACAATGATCGTGGATGTTTAAATATAATTATACTTCCTTTGTGTTATATTTTTTTAACTTATGCATAACAATCTAGGGTATACAGCTAGCGTTAATTTTTCTTTTTTAGTTTACATTTTAAAAATTTAAGAACTAAAAACGGCGATAGAAAAGCTTCGTTAGATCGCATTTTAAAAGTTTAAGAACGAAAAGTGGCAATAGAAATGATTTTTTAGATCGCGTTTTAAAAACTTAAAAACGAAGAACGGTGATAGAAAAGTTTTTTTATATCACATTTTAAAAGTTTAAGATTGAGGAACGGCGATAGAAAAGCTTTTTTAGATCGCATTTTAAAAGTTTAAGAACGAAAAGCGGTGATAGAAATGCTTTTTAGATCCCGTTTTAAAAACTTAAGAACGAAGAACAGTGATAGAAACGCTTTTTTAAATCTCATTTTAAAAGTTTAGGAACGAAAAGCGGCATCAAAAAAAGCTTTGTTAGAGATCGCATTTTAAAAGTTTAAGAACAAAAAGCAGCAATAGAAAAAAAAAACATTAAAAAGTAATGCGCTAGAATTACTTTAATAAATACAAAAGTTAAAAATTTTCTTATAATATACACTTATTTAAAATAAAAAAAGATAAAGCAGAGATGTGTTTGAAATAAAAAAAACTTTCTCTTTATTCTCATTAAAAAAACTTTCTCTTTATTCTCATTATCACCTACCAACGTGACACATAGAGACAGATTTTGTCACAATACTAGATTCTCGATAGATCGTGACAATCTATTTTAATTGTTTCTCATTATTATAAAGTGGTACATCACGTGGTACATCACGTATCGTATGTTAAACAAACTTTTTCCAGTACTGTAGCATAAGAGAAGAACGGCTTTCAGAAGCCCATTACGTTATGTAAAATATCATAATGTATTTAGATGTGCATGTAAGAATTACGTAAAAAAATCATCTTTCTTAAAGGGAAACTAAGGTCAAAAATTTTTTTTTATAAAAACATTTATTATACTATTTAAAAAAGATACCTTTTAAAATATATATTTGAAAAATGTATTTTTATGAGGATTTTAGAGTTAAAAGGTTATTATTTACATCTCCGTTTAAGTACATAAAAACTCTACGATGGAGAGCAAAGTCGTATGATCCGCGAGTGAGAAGTGAAACCATACTATAAGGTTAGCCTGTTTTGATGTATGAAGACAAGATGAAATTTACTTCTTAACTATAATTGTACATTTTGTCTTTACTACTCAATATGCCAAGTTGTCTGGCATATGTATGTTCGCAAGCCATCACAGATGATTTAAAAGGACGTCTAACAGGGATACCATCAAAACAGAAAGAGCTACTTTGTGGAGCAGTTCCAACTATTTTTAAACACAAAACTTACGAATTTATTAACATGGATGACACTACCGTATTAAAACATGATTCATCTTTAAAAAGAAAAAAATACAGGAAGAATGCCTACATGTGAGTTACAAAAATCATATTTTTTTAATTTCAATCTTTTCTGGTACAACTCTTTTAGCAAACATATTTAATATATTGTAATTAAAATATAAATGTGTTTCGTAATTTTTTGCAGTTTTTGATGAACAAATGTTTTTCAACTGACTTTCAGTATATTCAGGTTCATTATCATAACACCCTTTGCAAATACTCATCTGTTTCAGAACTATATACTTCGCTATGTTCACTAGCACAACTATTTTCTTCGCTGCTATCTATGACTAAGTGATTTTGAGTCTTGCGGCTCATATGTCATAATTCTGTATGGTTCACAAGGAACCGTGAATGGAGTACACGGTTAATTTCAGAAAACCTTAGAACTTTAATGGGCTAAAACAGCCTTAATGAACATTAAGAGTTAATTTTTTTTTCATTAGTTTATTTAGATGTTATACAACGTCCTTAATTTTTTTTAGAAAGTTTTTTATACACCGTCAAAACGGATCCTAGAGAGCGTTTAAAAACATCAATAAAATCATTACCATAGATCGTTTTAAAACAGTCAAAAACAAATTGTAGAAAGCAAAAACATAGACATGGACCGTTTAAGAAGCTTCAAAATAGAAATAATATATATTTATATTTACTAGCATAAATTATAAATATGTGATGTAATGCCCTGTGACCAACATAAATGCATATCTTGCAAATAAAGTCTTCATGCATGTTGGATTACATGCACATCTTTAGTTGTCAGTGGCTTCCATGTGTAATTACATGTGTAACTACATACAATTTGTACAAGAGAGAATGTGTATTCTGCCAAATACAGTATGCAACTATGCCCTAAGTTTAATGTCACAAACCATATTTATACCAGAAACTTTAACAGAAATAACTTACAGTTAGACCACTTTCAATGGCATCACCAACTTTGGAGACCCAACTCATTTTGTTATTTTTATCACAACCTGAACTTTCAACATCCTTTTTCTGTTTTGAACTAGATAATTTTGGACTATCCACCTTCCTACTATTTAATACTCCAATAGAATCATTTTGAGTAAAACTCTGTCTTCCATTTACAGATACCAAGTCCATATTCTCAATTGAACTTAGGTCAACAACACTACATTCCCCAAATATTGGTAACGATTGATCAGAATTAAATATATTCTCTGAATTATCTGATGATCTTGACTCAATTTCTGTACCTAGATTAGACTGGGCTGGCACATAGGGTTCAATATTTATTGTAGGTTGTGGGTAGTTTGGTAACCTTATTTCCCCCTCAGGAGTTCCATTTTCCAATGCTACCATTGTAATATTATCCAGAAGATCGATTTGTGTATTATCAGGTATTATTGATGTACCAGTCATTTCTTCATCTGTAGAATACATAACAGTTCGTGATAATGGAGTATTCAATAAATGTCCCATTTGAATATGTCTACGATTTGATCTACTATCACGATCATATGGCATGTAACGGCTTCCCCTAAGAGTTGGAGACAACCTGTGTAAGGAAGGGCTTAATACAACATTTGTTTGCAAAACATCTCTGTGCTGATTAGCCATTTGTGATGTCCCTTGACCTAAATTTCTATTATTAAATGTTTGAATTGGACCCCTACCAAGGTAGGAACGTCTTCCTGATAGCAAATTTACTGTATCATTTAGGGTATTTAATGTCCGTTGCAATGATTGTGCATATGACTCATCACTAGCAACTTGAAACAATTCTTGGTTGTTTTGTCTTACAGGCGAAGAGGAAAATGTTGACAAGTTACTGCTGCTGCTTGTATCCGTAGTTTTGCACTTAGCACGAAGGACAGAGCCATCTTGCAAAAGAATGCAAACAAATTGTTTATTAAGAGAAGTTTGAGAAACATCCTGGTTGACTTTATTCAAACTAAGAACATTATGATTGGTGTCAGTGGCAAATTGAATGTTTGAAGACTTGTTTAGATCTTGTTTCGTTTGTGAAGATGTTTGACTTTCTTTGTATGAATTGGCAGGCGAATTTCCGAACACCTTGACAATTTCATTCGTTACAAAGTTCCTCAATTCTTCCGGAGAAGCTCCATTACTGTACTTAAAATCAAAAATATGGACACCTCCTGTTGAATTCTTAAGAGAAAAATCTATAACGGTATCATCTTCTTCGTCACTATCACACGCCATATTGTTTTCCTGCTCGGCAGCAGACGGGTTTTTCAACAACAAATCTGTCCCGCACAGATTAAAACTGATATCCAGAAACCAAAAATGAAGATCTAGGGACGAGTTGGTCACAGTGCAAGATTTTTTTACTGCGCGAAAATTTTTAGATCAGATTAGATAGATATATATTTGGCCTATAATAAAAAGTTACATATGCGCTAATTGTTCACAATAAAATTTTTTATAAGAACATAAGATTCTCTATGTTAAGTTTCTCATTTTCACTGGTTCAACTGTTTCTCGCTGTGACTACTACGAATCGCGTTTTAGACACTTAATTTTTTTACATAACTATAAAGAAGCACTTTTGTTTGTCTTGTATTAGAAAAAGACAAACTCCGGAGTTATTAGTGTCCAATCCCTGTTTTTTCCCTTTTTTCCATTGCCCAATCCAGGTTAGGTGTCATTTAAAGAATCCAAGCTTCATGCTGTTTTAAAAAAGTGTGTTCTTGCTTTCTATAAAAGCTTGATGATTTATTTGATGAAAAAATTTCTCTAGACATACTGTTCGATAAACTCTCACCGTCCCCTTTGGCCATAATGAGCATTAATTCAATTCTGCGTGCGGCAAGGAATTTTATTCGTTTCCACTGCACAGCGCTGAAGATTGGTCTCCGCTTTTATTAGAAAAAAGGCTTACGTCCCTTTGTCTAGAGTAGTGGCGAATTACGCACGACGTTCTTTGTGAAAGAATTCGATTGGCTGTCAAGCCTGCGATGGAAATGAAAAGATGTTCTGTCTGATATGAAAATGTGATTACGCAGCAGATGCAAAATAGATAGTTAGCTATTCTTTAGTGTGACTTATTAAATGTGGCTTATCTAATAAACAAAAGGAGGTTCCAGATTGGTTACGATATCGGGTTCAAAAGTTAAACACGGCTATATAAATTGATATCGCAAAATTTTGCGAATTTTTGTGCTTTTCGCGAAATGCTTTAATTGCCACTGTCGACATTCGCGAAAATATATTCTTGCAAATTTATGTCAATCCTTAAAACTATCCGTTCGCGAAATTAAAATCTTTTCTAAGTTTTTTGTATTTTAAAAGTTGTGGTGAGGACTAAGAGGAAAAAAACTGTCTAAAACGGCCACGTTAGAAGCTGGCCGTCTTACATTTTTGTTTTATAACCCGACCACCTTTTCAAGAAAACCACGTCCCCTGAGTGGACGTCTTATACTGTAGACTGTAGTTGCAATTTCATTATCTACATGGCGGTGCAATGACGTCATAAAAAGAAAACTTCCTAAATCTTACGTCATCTTTCTGATGAAAACAGGGATGTGTAACGGAAGTGGATGACAGATAAAAATGTTCGCAATTGGTTTCTCAAGCGTATTTAAAAAGAAAAAAATTTACCAAACTGAGAATGAGAATATGAAATGCGAAATAGTTGCAACAGGGAATGGAGAAACAAGAAGTGGAAACGAACACACTAACATATTTGCAGGTAATATCACCAAAAAAATATCACTTTTTCTTATCCCACGATGGTGTCAATTTAAATCAGATATGTTGGAAAACTTGCTTGTTATTACTTACCCTATTTTCTCGAACAACATCCCTCCCTCTATTTTCAAAGAAGGCAATCTGCAAATAGGTTTTTTAAGAAGGCGAAGCAATGCAAACAAATTAGGTTATGACTATTTTGTCCTTTTGTAAATACAGGTTTTTGTAAGTTATAAAATGAAGTTTTTGTATTTTTTCTTTTTCTTTTCTATTTGAATTGATTTACAGCCTTTTCTTCTAAGTAATACTTAATAAGCGTCTCTCTTGATTAAGCGCCCTAGTTAATAAGCACCTCTCTTGAATGAGCTCTCTATCTCAAAAACTCGCCATAAAATTAATCATTGGAGTAAGTATGTACCACACTTACTTGACAGAGAACAAGTCAAATTTAGGTCCTGCAGAAACAATAACTTTCGATTGTATAAGAACACGAAGACTTTGCATCTTTTTGATAGAATTTAATAAGAATAAGAAAAGGTGAAATGAAATCAGATTGGGGAGAAATGCCCTACTCTGGGGTTTTAGGTCTGTAAATTCTGATTGACCCAGAGAATTCACTGGACACTCTGTTTTTTAATCTACATAGCGTTGACTAATAAAAAATATAAAATTGAGCTTTAATGAATGTACAATGAACACAATTCTAGTTAATACACCGCGAAATGATCCTTACATGCTGTTACCACTTATCAACTTGTCTCCTTCTTATGCTATTCTTACACTAAACACATATTATTAGGCCATGATTGCAAAAAAAGCTATCCAAACACTTTTTATTTTGCATTTTAGCCTGTCTTTGCGTTATTTTGATGGTAAAGCGGGGACGAGATTGGTGTTATATCTGCCAACAATTTTTAAAATAAGACATTGGTTTAAAAGTTATTTGGGAAGGTATTTGTGGCCCTTCTAACCTTTTCACAGAGTTACTCAGACCACAACCGCCGTTTGAAAATGCTTCCTAAGAGACTCGTATTGTTAAAAAACTGATGTGTGTGTTGTAAGTATAACTTTTAGCCACCCATGTCTTATTGTAGGCTTACCGTTGGAAGTAATGCAAATAATTCTATGGAAATGCGATATGACAAGCTTGTTATCAGTATCACAGACATGTCACAGGTGTTATTCAGCGGTTGTTTCATTTAACGCTAAATGGAGAAGGCTATGTGCACAAGACTTCGATGTCCACCTAAGTACACACGCCAAATTTAGCTCGTATCAAGATATTTACCGTTTGCTGTACTGTTCGCGCATCATTCTCGCCTCGTATATTTACGCGCGATATTATAACAAAATGAAAATAAAGAATATCCCATCTTGGTTACTCGTGTGGTCAGCTTTGAGTCGTCACACTCCAACGATGAAGTTCGGTAGACATCGTGTTAAAAGAAGGATTAATGGGAGTTATCTTAGACGTTTGAATGATCTACCCCATGGCCAAATAAAGAAGGTATTTCATATGGAAAGTTATGGAGACATGATGAACCTGTACCCTACTAGAATCGAACGTGGTACCATTTATTTTTCGTGGCTTGCGATTAAATACGCCGGCGCACGAAAATATGGCAGTGTTGAGAAATTCGATGCGTTTTTATTAGATAGATGTTATCGTGCACGTGGATTTGTCGAAAGAAATTATGCGCGTGTGAGAGGAACAGACCCGCTAGAAGCTTTATAGAAAGAATAAGGAACGTTTTTGTATATTCTTGATGTAATATATGACAGCGCCGTTTTATTTTTATTCACACATAATTTTATACATGATGGATTTTTGCAATTCAACGAGCAACAAAAACACAATATTGAGGTTTTTTCGTGATATTTACAGCAAAAATGAAGCAGCAACTTCACCAAATGTTGTAACTTAGAGGAAAAAACGACAAACCTTCTTTCCTCGAAGGGGCTGTTTATATGAGAGGCGGACGGAACAATTGCGTGAAGACGTTTGCCGGGATGATTTTTGTCACGCCTTTATATGGAAAAAAGTGTCCCGAGATGGCTTTTTTGTTTTAATTGAAACATGTAGAAAGCATCTTGTTCGTCACAGAATAGCGTATTTTTTTGTAGAAAAACGTCCAGCCTGAGCTGGATTCTCGCTTGGCTCAAACGGTACGGTAGGACAAAGATTTTCCATATAAACACAAAGTGATTTTTAGTATAATTATGATAGGGGCGGGATCCCGGAAAATGTTCCGTCCCGCCTCCCCCTGCTCTCATATAAACAGCCCGTAAGTTTATACAGTTACAGTAAAATAAGAAGTAAAGGCTATGCCAAAATAAGAGTAACAAAAATAATTACAATTTCGAATTATCTAAAATTAATTTCAAATGGAATAACTATAACGGGGCAGATATAATACGACACACTGTACAAAATGCAACACAGTGGTCCCACTCTATCTCGAGCTCACAAGAAAATAGAACATTTGTTCGGATAAAGAAAAGTTGAAGATACACAGTGAAAATTAGCTTAAAATTAGAAAAGATTATCAGTTATATTACAGGTGACCAAGATAGAAAGAGACCACTGTATAAATATAAATTACCTTAGAAAAATATAACAAATCAACACATGAATATACGAAACAATATTTAAAAATGTGCTTTTATCAAACCCAATATTGTCGGTAAAAAGTCCGCCAGATAAAATTACTGTCAAAATTAACGCTTTAAATTTCACCAAAAGGCGACGTCTACTAATTTTTACAAACTAGAAATTTTTACTTGCGAATAAAAATATAATGTTTAGTGTTATTAGCTGGCAAAAATTATTCGCTGCCAAAATGTATAAACTGTTCTTAATTGTGTGGCGTCCATTATAATGCGGCCAAGCAATGAGAGAACGCATTAAAATTATTTGTTTTCTAAAGTTTTGTACAACATATGATAAAAATAAAGTATGTCATACACCAAGCAGGTGAAGATTACGAAGTAATCCATCGATTTAAAGTTTTTCTATGCTCAAACACGGTAGCAAATGTTGTGGGGAGAATAATTTGTGATTTAAGTATGATCCAAATATTCAACATTAGCTCCATGATATGATCCATCACATGACGGCGCAGCCGTTGTTGTTATTTGCAGCCTCCTTAATGTCCACCGCGACATTATCAAAATCGAAAGTCCTAGAAATATCATAACGTAAAAAATCAATTGGACCTGGTGAAAAAGACGAAAACGTTTTTATAAACATTCTCACTTACCTTGAGTTTGTAAAATCAAGCGACTCAAGATTTCCAGTTTTTTCAGCTATCCTTCCAGATAGAACTTTCTAAAATCAGCCAAAATAAAAAAGCAATAAAATTTTATTGTGGAAGAGGTTTATAGAAAAATAATTTAGGTGCTTCTACCTCTTTTGAATAAGGAGATAAAGAATTCCTTTGATCCTGTCGTTGTTGTTTACGCTTAGTAGAGCTACAACCTAATTTCTTCGCTCCGTTAGTTAACACGTGCAACGGACGGCGGCTTTCGACAATAGAGGACTCGGTAAGAGTCCAATTTGCCTTTTGACTGGATGCAGATCCACTCCGTTTTTTCGATGATTTCTACAACAAAACAAATCTGTTGATTATTTTTGGTCGGTAGTTACATTCTTTGTTATGAAGCGATGTAAAAAGTTCGGGAAAGTACACAACAAAGACCTGGTCTAGTTTTTAACTTCCACCGCACATTTAATTCCAATTATTAGGTTTCTTCTTACTAGGTTTCTTTAAAAATATTAAAAAATATAGCCAGGGATATTTGTACTATCAGGTACATATTGAAGATTTTCTAAGAGGGGATGCTTTTGTCGCTGATTGTTGTAAGTCGATAAAATTGTTTTAATGATTTCTTTGGGCAGTATGTATTGGAATGAAAGTGAGTTGGTGGAGGAATCGCCTTCAGTTGGTGGAATCCTCTTCGGTATAGGGTTTAAACCACACGTGATAACGTCATTAGACAATTGAATTGAAAAGGTTAATCAAACTACCTCCTCCAATATGCTGGACTTCTCAGTATCGATTGAACAGGTTAACTTATGAAAGGTATCTTCACTAAAAGAAAAACTTGGTTTGTTTGCATCACCGATGTAATTACCATTTGCGTCAATACTAGGACACGTCCACCGTTTTTGCAAGTCGCTGCTGGTTGCTTGCATTGTACAACTTCTTGCAAGATCTGGAAGTCTCTTCAATTTTGCAGAGGAGATAGTAGATGGAAGACCCTGCGTAAAAAAACATTTTTAGAACTACAAGCTGAAAATTTAAAATCACTTATAAACAGCAATAATTCACATAGAAGGCTAGATTGAAGTCCTCTTCTATCACAAGACTTAGTCACAACTAGCAAAATTCTTTACTCAAATATTACCACAAGAAATTTTTACATTGAAACTTTAATTATAAAATTATAAATTATCAGGGATTCTTTATGCGAGTATTAAAGATATTAGATTACATTGTATAAAACAAAAACCATTTCGTGAAATTTCAAAGTTGTCCTTTTTTTTACACGACTATTTGTTACTTACTTTAACCGAGGAAGATTTCTTATTTTGAAACCTGTGTAGATCTTGCGGTACAGATGATGAAATAACATAATCTGTGCGTTTCAATGATGCTAAGTTCGAATGAAGCTGACTACAACACAAATAAAAAATTTTAACAGATACAAAACATTCATGTTCCTTCAAGTAGAAATACAATGCTGATGAAACTAATATTGTCCAATAGGATACACACTGCTCTGGTGGTGCAACAGCAATACTTTATGGCATTTGTTATAAAATTAAGAAGACTAAATAAGTACTTATTTGAGCCTCATTTCCAAACAGAGACACAAAAAGGTCTTTTTTTACCTAACGGCGTGTTTAATATCATGACTCCAAGATTTCTGTTCAAACTTCGAGCATAACAACACGGATTTTTCTTTACAAATTATCTAAACAAACATAGTGGCATATTCAACAACACTAAAAGTTAAATTAGAAATTTTTGTGAACACTTTGTCAGTAGACATTGCGTTGCTATTGCATAATATCTTCTGTAATGCATATTAGCTACAATGTACCAAATCTATATTACAATCTCCTTAAACTTTATCAAGTTTAATTACTAATAAACATTGTACAAAAAAAGATATTTTGCAATAAACCCTGCATTTTAAAGTGCAGCATTTATTTTATTGCAAGGACGTGTTTCTCAGTAGTAGTATTTTGTTAAAAAGTCTCGCCCTGCTGGCGTATTTTTGAGTAACATGTGAAGAAAAGGCTAACGGTTACAACAATGTGCTTGTGAAATACTTCATCTTAGCATGCATAACAGTTCACAAGGTCCTAGGCCACCCCAAAATGCATGCAACATAAAAACGCAACAAAGCTTCCAACCTTAAATAAACCATTCCCATTACTTTGGTTACCCATCACTTGCTCAATAATGCAGTTGACTAATGGATATATATCACAGCAACGGTAAGTGCTAGAATAAATAAATATACAAAAATCACATATCATCTAAGCTCAAAACTGAGGGAAAATCAAAAATTTTAATATTCTAGCACGTGTTTCTTTTAAAGGAAAAATTGAGTACTTTATGATTCATCTTAGGCATAAAAACAACAACTACATCAACATTCACCAACAAGCTTGACTTGATTAGATTGCTAAAATGTATGGTCTATGTAATCTATGCTTGAGTAGTGCATTGATAACAATATTACTAGTCCATACAGGATTCACACATGATTTCTTATCTTTTAAAGAACTTGTTTCAGGAAAAAGGGATGTTTGGATAAGTGAGCTGGTCCGGTCAACAGAGATCTCAGACACTCTAATAAATATTTGCCAAAAATAAAATGTATTTAAGAAGCCTTGCCATGTTCTGGATTCAATATGCTGTGATTCACCTCCATGTCAAGGAGTTTGGATGGAGCCCAGGAATCCTGTTGTTCTCACATAGCATAATGATATAAATATTTGAATATTCACACATGCACACATAGCAACCTTTTAAAAACTTTATGTAGTGAATAAGCATCAAAATAACTCACCAGGATGTTTCTTTCTTTGCACACAAAAGTAGATCATTAAACAAAAACAGTGTTTTCTCTTTTGCTCTGCCACGTTCACTTATCTAATAAAAATTAAATGAGTGCTCAGTTTTAAATTGGGTATGGAAGCTAATTTTTAACCACATTGGATGCAGTGTTCTGATTTTCAGTTTTATAACATTAGATATAGTAGCTAATATTATAACTAAAACGGATAAAGTAAAACTTACCTTAGTTACAACACCCTCTCTGATAAAATATCGTCCTAAGAACAACATAAAAAAACAAGAGTTTATGAATACACCACGCAAAGTTCAAAGTAATATTCTTGGGATAAAACAAGCATTTTTTTAAATTTACTTCAGTAAATTTTAATGTAATGATTCTTATATCTGATGGGATTAAAAAACAGTAGAATTTTTCCATCTGTATAAACCGTCTAGCAACCAATGTTGAGCACTAATTTATACCTGGTGCTAATATCTTTGGAGCTGTACTGCCAGTAAAACTGTTTTGTATAGATAACATTTTGTGAAAGTTTTCATGTTGCCTCACACACTCATTTATGTGGGTTGCCACTTTTGATATCTTTTCGAATGCATCTAAAATATAAACAAAAAATGGTTATATAATGTGCTATTTGGGCCTCAACCTAATTCTGATAATGGAGAAATGATTCTGACCCTCCCTTCCCTCCCAATTAAACTTTGCAGAGTTGTAGAATGACATAAAAAAAACGAAATTGTAGAATGCAAATTATTTCCCGAGCCTCAACTATTAAGTTGAGGCTCAGAATATTATTGTTAAGAAAATACATATCCAACATTGTAAGATTGAAAATTTATGAAGGTGATAGATAAACAGACTAATTTTACCTTTTAACTTTGAAAAATCTGGATCATATTCAAAGGTTTTGCTCAAAAGATTCTCCAGCAGAAGACGATATCTAATAAAAGCATGTAGCAACATAAATATTTTACAACTGCGTTAGAAAAAAAAGCAAAATAATAAACCTTAGCAAACACTAGAACACCGAGACATTAAAGAGCTAATAAATTTAAAGAAAAAAGTATACGCAATTTCAGAACACCCTTCATAAAATTATAAAATTCCGAAATTATTCAAATCAAGCTTTAATAATTTCTGACTAATTCTAAATTTTGCCCCACTCTCCTGACTGAGTTAACAAAACTTAAGGGATGATCTAAACATCGAAATTGTAACTCAATATTTAGATTTTAACCCGCTTTTTTTCGCCCTAAACATCAGATTAAAAAAATATTCATGTCTACGGTCGTGAAGCATGTAACTGTTCAATCATTTAAAAATACTTTCTATGCTCCCAAAATTTTTTACTATAATCATTTAAGTTCAATGAAACTTCTCTTTCATATCTTGGACATTTGTAGGCACACAAAAAAATACAAAGATAATTTTCAATACCTTGGAACTCTTTGAATAGGTGTTACAAGGAGAGCACTAAACTTTAAAGATTGCATTTCCTCTCTGCTCTCTTGAAACTTCAACAACCTCGAAAAATCAGGATTTTTTACTTGTTGCTCCTAAAGATTTAGAAAACACAAACAAAACATAAAAAAAATACCTTTATGTTTATGTTAAAAATTAAAAAATCTAAACTTATAATACCTCTAACAGTTTATTAGCATTATCAAAGTTATTTGCATACAAAGAGTAGAGTTTCATGAACGGTGCAAGCTCCAACAAAGCATGAGCAACTCCTTGTTCTTCCATTGATTCTAGTAAATGTGAGGACACAGATTGGATGGCTTCGATATTAGAAAAAATTCCATCAATCAATCTTGGTGATAACACAGAGGATACTTTGATTGGTTCCAAAAATAACTAAAGATAAGAGGTATGTGGTATTCGTTGTTAAAAAGGTAGCTTCTGAACTGCCAAGTTTTGTCAACATAGGAGCCAAAGTAATTCCCCACACCGAACCTTAATTAAGAGCTCTCACTCTTAACACCCCTTCTGAAGTGTCTAAAGAAACGTAAATACAATCAGCGTGTATTAGATAACGAACATGGCCCATTCACCCCACTTGTCTTTTCCATAAACGGGGGAATGAGCAAAGAATGCTCTGTATTTTACAAATTTCTTGCAGAAAAAATTTCACAGAAATCCAGCGAACAATACGATAAAATAATGAATTGGATGAGATGTAAACTCTCCTTCTTAATAATGAAATCTGCTTTGCTTTGCCTTAGAGGCCTTGAATACCAAGTTGCACACAGGGGTGGTTAATGATTTTGATCTTGCTTGTGTAGATGCCAGAATAAAAGTTTTTGTTTTATTTAGTCACAAATGCGCACTTCTCTTCTACCGTAATGCTTCAAATAAACGCCCCCCATTTATTAAACGCCCCCCCCCCCCCCTCCCCTCAAATAGACGCCCCTCCTTTTCAGTCATTTTTTAAATAAACGGCCGCCTCAAATAGACCTCATAAGGAAGTTTATGCAAGGCAATAGTAAAAGTATACTTACTTACTTTTTTCCTAAATCTTAGGTTTAAGGTTAAAAATTCAGCTTTTCGCTTTTGAAGTTCATTCTCTAAAACATGTGAATATCTTTTATTTTCTGTTGTGAAGATATATAGTATAGGTATCCTTAAAAACTGCAAAAGAGACGAAGTGTAAAAAATTAATAATCGTCCTCTCTTTTAAACGCCTCCCCTTGAATAGAAGCCCCTCCAAAATGTCAAAAAATTTAATAAACGCCCTGGGCGTTTATTTAAAGCATTACGGTATTCAGTCAAACATTGGCATCTATACTGTCCCTTCTTTATTAATTTTCATTTTATTTAACCTTAGTTTATTTATATTTCAATTAAATTGTAATTATTTTTTAATGAATAAACATATTTATTTCTTCTTTAAAAATAAATAAATTCAGCGTCTATATATATATATATGTATATATATACTTATCATAAATATATAATATATATTGATATATCATGTGACAACTTCAAGATATTATTTGTATTACAACACTTCACTTTTTCCTTCTCAACCGAAGAAGCACTGTCCTCAAATCAGCATCCAAAGCAAATAAGTGCGTCTCTAATAGTCTTTGTAATTCATGTCCCTACTTGACAGTTACTGATGGGAATGCTGCCGAAATTCTTGTTTACATAGCAAATTTTTGTGTGTTTTTATTAAACATGGATGTAACTTGAATCCCACTTCTATGTTCCCCCTTAAATGGCATCTCACAGCAGCAAAGGGAATATCGCCAATTGACATAAAGCGAATTGAATTAGAAAGACTAAATTGTCAAAAGAACTAAGATGTGTGTGGGTGTTTATTCAATGTACTTTTGTTGATTATTCACAAACTAATACACATCAGAATAAAACATTTATTTTTGTCTTACTGTGGTTAGGAGCATGAGGTGGTATTGATACGTTTTCTCAGTTTCGTATATTTCATTCAAAATTTTTTTTCTTTTTCTGCTGATACTTCTCTCCTGTAATGAAATTAACAAATCAATAAGTAACCTGCTTTATATCAATTTAACAAGTCAAGCATCACTCTATTTTTGTGTTATGTAATGTAAAAATGATGATAAAGATGTGATACGTGATAACTTTACTTCTATCAAAATAGATATCTTTATACAAAAAATTTTCACAAGCAATTTACGCAAGTAATTGGGTGTGTCTGATAATCGATCAGCATGAAACTCTAAGAGGTCGTTTACGTGTGAAATCTCATCCCGGGATGAGTTTTGTCCCAGGATGAGTTCATTCCTGTGTCTACTGGAAGTCCTCACAATGTTTACATGTTTAAAGCGGGATGCAATTTCATCTATTACTGGACCATTAATTATGGTTCTTATGTTTCTACATGAGAAAGTGTTTTAAAAATGCAAGCCATTTTAATGTTACTTTGACAATTATTCATCATTTTTATCTATTTTTATATCTAAATCTAGCCAATGCTTTATTTCTAGCAAAAACAGCTTCTCTCAGAAGAATTACATTGTTTCTATGTTGTTCTGCTAGTTTTATTAATAATACTATATGCAACTGTAACAGAAGAGATGCTATACTTAAAGTCGATAAAATTGTGATCAACAATATTACACTTCTACTCTCAGGCCCCATCATTTTGCGTTTCTCGTTTGACATTTTTACTCACAAATTAAAAGATATCACTTCGAATTATGATACGCAAAGTTAGCAAAATTAATCCTGGGATGAGGCTCATGTGCAAACACTTTTTGTTTCATCCTGGGACAAGTTTCATCCTGGGATGAGATTTCATCCCGCCTGCGTGTAAACGAGATCTAAGTCCTGTACTTAAAATTTAAATTTTATGATGCACTTATCATTATGTTTATATGAAAATAAAATAGCAAGATTAATCTCCAACTGACCATGCAAAATTATCTGTTTATGTAAGGTAAACATATGTAAAGCACTAGCTGATAGCAGTAGCTTTGGTATTTAAAGACTTCATACCTTGATACTTTCTTGAGGAACTTCATTGCTACTGATTGATGTTGAACTTTCACTATTATGTGAATTAATCATCTCTAAGAAATAAAAAAAAATATATATATATATATATATATATATATATATATATATATATATATATATATATATATATATATATATATATATATATATATATATATATATATATATATATATATATATATATATATATATATATATATATATATATATATATATATATATATATATATATATATATATATATATATATATATATATATATATATATATATATATATATATATATATATATATATATATATATATATGCTTACTCAGCAACTACATTGGTGCAGCCTTACAGCATGTGATGCATATACAGTTCACCAGCCTAAAAATTGCACATATGCTTACATGCTTGAAAGTTAAGCAAGTGGAGTGACCTAGTACTATAGTCATTTGTTTAGACATATTTAGCAGGCTGTGCAAGAATGTTCCTGCTCAGAGGAATCGTATCCCAATTAGAAAAAAAGTACTGAAAAAATTAGAATTAGTCAAGATTTGGGGGTATATTAATCTACAGGTATACATTTCTATATTCAAAACTACAATGTTTTCCCCAACCTAAGACAATAAAAATAACATTGTTGTTATCACTTATCAATTAAATTCAAGGTCATTCAAAGTCAACTTTTAGTAATGTAGCACTAATTTTTGCATCCACTTGCACTAATGGGGTTGTCAGCAGAATCTATTTTGATCATTCTTTTTTAGCAAACAAGATCTGTTCGTGCCAAACTATCAAACTATGAAACACAATATCTTTTACAGGCTTCTCGTTTTATGTGTTTACGTGGTCAATCAGGTACGCCATTTGACCATGTTACGCGATTGCACAGCGTACCTCATTTGCTCTGGGTACGCGATTTTTAAAATAGCTTATTATTTGTTTAACAGCGCACGTTACAAGTGTGATACAGGCTCCAAGGTTAATCTTTGTTGCACATTCATTTTGCGGTAGAAAAGTGGGGGACGTTTAAATTATGAACACCAAACACATTGATTGAGTGTCTCTGATAGCAACTCTCTCAATCTTAACTTCCTTTTATACTTGTCCAAAATAGTATGCATGACTATACTGTTATATTCACAAATTTATTGTTTATTTTTTCAAGTCCTCACAAGCAAATAGGCAAAAATATGCTTCAGGGTTCGAATTAGCAGTTCACAATTCTCAATTTGCGAATTGAAATGCCATTTTTGAGAATCACTTTGCAAAGAAAATGACAAAACTGTGAATCGAATATTTTTAAGCGGCGATAGAAATGCTTTATTAGATAGCGTTTAAAAAGTTTAAGAATGAAGAAAGGTGATAGAAAAGCTTTGTTAGATCTCATTTTAAAAATTTAAGAACAAAGAACGGTGATAGAAATGCTTTTTTAGATCACAGCGATAGAAATGTTTTTTTAGATTGGTGTTAAAAATTTAAGAACAAAGAACTGCAATAGAAAAGCTTTGTTAGATCACATTTTAAAAATTAAGAACGAAAATAGGCGATAGAAATGCTTTTTTAGATCTCGGTTTAAAAATTTAACATGTAGCAATTATTTTCGTGTGATTTGAAAGAAACTCGCTATCCTATTGTGTTTTTGAATGAAAGTAATTATTTTTTAAGTTGAGCATACACGCACGCTTTCATCTGGACAGTACTGTCAACAGCATTTTACTACAAGACTCATGTTTGAAACAAACATATTTTTTGTGAAAGCAACTTTAATCACTATACTGTAATTAACTTGCATTGTAATGTTCACTAAAACTGGTCAAGAACCTCTGAAACATTGATTACCTTTTGAATGTTTTCTTACAGCATGCTATAAAAATAAACTTATTTCATTTTTGCAACATTATTTCGGCTATCAGAGACAAGAAAGTTAAAACTGAGAGAGTCGCTAGTTCAGACGCTCAGTTTTTGTGTTTGGGGTTCACGAGTTTGAACGTCCCCCACTTGTCTCTAACAAAAAAATAATAATGCAGGTAAAATTAAAGCTCACAGGTCACAAAAAAATACAAATTCTTGTCAAAAAAACAAGTAGCTACTAATGAGCAAGCCATTGGTAATTGATCTATGGTGTTCCCAGGCCACATCTATATAGCGGTTTACTTCGTTACAAAGTGCCGAATTTTTTGCGAACCGACTTTACTTTTCTAATTCGAACCCTGGCTTTGTTTTCGAATTAAAAAAATCTTTATCAACATGGCTTAAAGGGGACCCTAGACATAAAATGATGTTGGCCTTATATTATAGAGCTTAAAAAGTTAGCTAACAAGTCTTTTTAATTTTTTTAAAAAGCTCTTTTTGTTCCCAAGATATTCGCATTTAAAGAATTTCAGATTTAATTATGCTGCATGAATTATGATGTCATATATTTCAGTAATAGCAAATTTGGACATTTTCTTTCATCAGTAATTTTAGACCTGTTAAGTGGTGTGCATTCAAACTTTATCAATGCATAGATATTATAAAGGTTAATTGATTAACATAAATTTTTTTGCCAAAATGACACTCGCTTGCTCGCTCCAGGCCTCTTATTTTTTTGCTGACGACTCAATAACTCAAGATTTGCAACTTGGTTTGCAATCAAATTTTGTGGGTAAGCTTGTATAAGCCCTATATGTTTACTCACAAAATTTGATTGCAAACCGACATGCAGACCCCAAGTTATGAGTTTGTCCGCAAAAATTTAAGAGGCCTGGGACGAGCTAGCAAGTGTCATTTTGGCAATAAAATTTATGTTAATCAATTAACCTTTATAATATCTGCAGCATACAGCATAATTAAATCTGAAATTCTTCAAATGTGAAATCTTGCGAACGAAAAGAGCTTTTTAAAAAATTTAAAAGACTTGTTAGCTAACTTTTTAAGCTCTATAATAAAAGTCTAACATCATTTTATACATCGGGTTCCCTTTAAATAAAACTTCAAAATTTGATCAGAAAGTTCAACCACATTTTTACAAAATTTATACAGACAACAACAGCACGTTTTCGTTTTTAAAATTGTTTGAATAACACTTGCGGCATAAAAAAATCCATGAAATCCTATGGTTTCTAATTTTTTTGTCATATGAAGAAATTATCTATAATTAAATCCATGATAAAATGTCTGTTCCGCCTGTAAGTGCAGTTTGCAGACTTGCTTTATCCATGCACCGTCGGGGTTTACCTTCGCATTAGTTAAGAATCGCATGGCTGGTTTTCTTGCGTAAGACTTGGTTACCAACGAAGAAGGGACCAGGCAAAAGAGATTTATGTCTACGTAGTTCTTTTAACTAAGTCAGGACTTAGTGAATTAGCTAGGATGGTCAGGTTGGCTATGAATAGGCTTGCTCATGGATTAAAAAGGACTAGGATTATTCAATAATTCTGAGATCTAAAAGTGTCCGACCAAGAAAAGAATGTAAACTAAACATTGCTAGCATCACAGCATGTGGATTTATTGCAATAAAGAGACCACCACACATAGATAAAACAACAATTTCTATTTTTTATTAGGAAGTAATCTGTCAACGGAGGTACACAGTTCTTCCTGTACCTTAGGTAATTCAGGTACACGATAGGGCGTAGGAACGCGATCAGGTACCTCAAAATGAGAAACCTGCTTATCTATATTATAATACCCATATAAGTCTGTCTGTCTTTCTGTCACGCAAAATGGTAGCTTAGCTGTGCAGGTATAAATGCGGTATAAAAAGGACGGGAAAACCCATGGATTTTTCCATGGGCCAACGGCTAGTATATAATAATATGAAAACTGTTCTTTTAACAAATCTATAAAACATCACCATCAAACTGTTCTGTAACAAAGCCTTGTAGTTATTACAAAGATTGGCATCAGTAGGGTTAAAGTTAGTGAAGCCATAGATTAGTGGTTATAGCTCTTGTACTCTGTGCAGGTGACCAGGGTTCGATTCCTCTTGCCAGCGATTCAACACGGGCGAGTGAATGTTACCATAGCCCCGGGTTAACCCAAGCCATGTGAGGCAAATTGGGGATATGGCACACTGTCTGGGCATTTGGATGTTGCCGGGATTTGTCTAGTAGAGCGCTCGCCCTAATTGAATCTGCGTAAAAATGAGCAATAAATACTCTAGGACTCTCAATCTAAGCCATGGCCCCTCCTGGAAATAATAGACGAGGTATATCCCTCGATATTTGTGAGGCTAGCCATGTAAAATATGCACATCTATCTATCTATCGCAGTTTCAACATGGATCAAATCTGTGTTCTTCATGCAAATACCTGACTTAATGTTATTCTATTCAAACCAAACAATGACAGTTTTGGCACAATTGCCCTGGCAAATGTCGAAGTTGTTTTAGCACGCAGAATAATAAGTAAGAGAAGGGGGTCTTCATCACTATATTATTGCCAAGAGATTATTTCTTCAAAAAATAAGAAATATCCATGTTACCTATAGCCAAAGCCTTATTAATTTTTTGCTTTTTTATACAGAAAACAAGCTTACAATTTATACTTTAGAGAGGCGTTTATTATCATAGGTAGTCAAGTAAGAACGGGCATCCAGGATAACTAAAGTTAGAATCAGTAAAATAAAATTTTCCAAACCTACAGGGAAGGGGGGGAGGTGTTAAAAGTTAGTGATGTAGCCACAAATGTTATTTTTAACACTTATTTTGCTGATACATGGCCCCACTACCTTAGAAAAACATAGCTAAAATAATGATGAAGAAAAAACAACCACATCATAACAACCAGCACAGGATTGTGCACATACGTTAAATTATCTATGCATTCAGCAGTACGAGGCAATGGTAGGTCAATAACTTCAGTACTTCAATTTTTTCCTTATGTTGGAAAAGCTGCCATTTTGTTGAGAAGTTTATAACCTTAAGGGCCCCTGAAATATTACTTGTGGTAAAAAAGAGGTTGCCAAGACCAAACTCACCAAACTCACATGTCAAGAATATCCCAGATTCTTTAGGACCATTGTGTGGAAGAAATGCTCAGCGAATTTTTATGTTCCTTGGTAAAGACATTTTAATCGTAGAATAAGCTGAAAAGAAACAGGATGGATGACCACACAGACCTTTTTACTTTGAACCATATGCTAGCTAGCTACACGGCAGGCAGTTTTTTTCTCACCTATTTTAATAGAAGCGATATTAAGCGAAATATTGCAATAATATATAAACGTTTCGCAAACAGCTTAGCCGGGATAAATCTACATGCTTCAACAAATCTCTCATATTATAGCTACAAACAACCTAATAAAAAACAGCACACAACACAAAACAGCCGTCATTTTGTTGAAGCTTTATTTTGTTTTTTAATAAATCGCGGGACTCCAATTTGCCGGACGTCGAGTATAAGGGTAGTGATGTTCTGCCCATATTGCGAAAACGGCCTGTTTACAACCGGGACAGCCGGATTATGTACACATGATCCGATTATGTTTTTTTTGCACTGGTTATGTAGTGGTGACCGGATTATGAACGCTGATGGCTGGCCAGGCAGGCTGTGATTGGCATTTTCTTCGAACTTTTGTGAATTAAACATTCTCTGGAAGATAGAACACCCCTAAAAACTAGAGATGGCGGAAGAAAAAAGTCTCGACGTAATTCTTAGTTTAAAACTAATCTTGTAGTAAATACATTTCAGCATAATATACTTTGAAGTAACTAAATTTCACGGAACCTAAATTATTCTTTTTGCAGGAATTAAGTTTGGTGAAAAGTTATTAAACTTGCGAATCTCAAAATTTAGTATTTGCCGCGAAATTTCGTTTCATTTGAGAGCAACAACAACTTTGCCACCAGGGCTATTCGCTTGTCAGAAGTGATGACGAATGATATAAAAGCGGTCGGCCCCGATTACGTTCGTTCTATAAGTCTCGAATAATATTTGACTGTGTCATACATAAGTCGGCCTGCCCCGATTATGTTCGTTCTATAATAAGTGAGAAATAATAGAAAAATGCCATACATAAGCCGGTCGGCCCTGATTACGTTCGTTCTATAAGTCTCGAATAATATTTGACTGTGTCATACATAAGTCGGCCTGCCCCGATTATGTTCGTTCTATAATAAATGAGAAATAATATTACACTGTCGTATATAAACTGGCCTGCCCTGATTATATGTCCCTTTTATAAGTGCCAAATAATATTTTTTGAGTAATAAGCCGGCCTGTCCTGATTATGTTGCCCTGATTATGTATTTTCTGCCCTGTTCTTAACCGGTGCAAGCTGCCGTACTTAATCAGGCCAATGTTCATTATCCGGGCAGAACAGTGACAAATGTTAAAATTTTCATTTTTCTCGTGTTTTTTTTTCTGGATAACAAACCAGACTAAACTTAAATTATTGTGTTTAGATACAGGCAACAAAACCACCACTCTCTTTACAAAAATACTTTTTATGTAGTTTTTAAATTCTGACGTGTTTTTCGTGTCTCTTAAAAAACAGCGATTTTGACGTATTTTGTCCGTATTCCGGCATTTTCTTTCAAACAATCCAAAGTTGCAAGGAAATGGCTGGCTAACTACTAGAAAGATACTGCGCTAGCCCCAGCTAATATACACTGGTACAGTGATACCTGATTTAGACTTTGAACACCTTTTCAATGTTTGATTTTTCTGTGGTAAGCCATCTTTTGGCTTTGGTAACTTTAAATGCAATTCCCAGTGGGCATGGTAGGAAAAATAATGGACGCTATGGCTGAGGTGAATGGAGCAAGAGCAAGAGAGGTCTTTTTAGTGCATTTAGGAGATGGCTAGTCTCACAAATATCAAGGGATATAAGCTGTCTATTATTTCCAGGGAGGGCCATGGCTTAGATGGGGAGTCCTTTGAACTATTTAATGCTCGTTTTGAGCTATGCATGTAGATCAATTTTTTTCTGCTCTTCAGACAGCTCCCTGCAACATTCAAACAGCCCACACAGTATGTCCCATTTCCCACAGTTCACTCACATGGCTTTGTCTAACCCAGGACTATGCTATATAGATAGATAGATAGATGTGCGTATTTTACATGAGTAACCTCACAAATATCAATGGATTTACGTTGCCTATTATTTCCAGGAGGAGCTATGGCTTAGGGGGAGTCCTGCTGGATTATTTAATGCTCATTTTGAGCTACGAAGACCTAATTATGGTTCACGCTCTACCAGACAACTCTGTGCAACATCCAACGGCCAGCCTAGTGTGTCATCTCCCCAATTTCCCTCACATGGCTTGGGTTAATCTGGGGCTATGGTAACATTCCCTTGCCCATATTGAGTTACCACCATTTCTTTACACAAAAGTATTGTAGTAGTAAGACTGTAATACATGTAGCTAGCTACATGTTTGGATCAGAATGTGCATGTACCCTTGATAACATTTTAAAGCCTCAAACGCATACACAAAGGTTGGCCAAGATTAACACATGAATTTGTTGTGTGCATAGACTATGATCCCCCGGGGGTATCTACCAATAGTCTGATCAAGATGCTGGGGAAATGCGAAAAAAGACCCCAGCGTGTTTAGGGGCCTTCAAAAAAAATTAAAAAAAAGTTTTTCACACACCCTTTTCATACTAATTATTAATGTTTCTTTTTAATAATTATGTCATTTCTTTCTGTACATATCCACAAGCGCGTAGATTGAAGCTATATCAGAAGAACTAATTAAATATTCATTATTTTTAATTTAAAGAGGAATTGTTGAGGCTGAATATTTTTAGGGAAAAGTAATAGTATTATAAATATAAAATCGAGACAAGTGTGTTATAACGGAAAAAAATGGATATATTGTTTGAAAGAAACCTCTCGCAACTAATTATGTAAAAAAAAATTCTGTTTTTTAAAAGGGTTACTGCCACCTTAATTTACGCGAGCCCATGTACTTTCTTTCGTAGACCTTTTAACTCACCAATGAATATATTAGCATATGTACGTTTCAGTTTTGAGCCCAGGCAAAATTTTGTTTAAAATGTTGATGGTGAATTTTTTGATAACAGCTGATCTAAAAAAAAAATTAAAAATGAGAAACAAAAATACAATAAACACAAAATAAATTGACATCAGGTTTTATCTCTTAAACTTCTCTTTATCTTTTTGACTTGAAAATCATATGATGTACAAGGTATATATAAATGATACACAAAAAAACAATTTTTAGTGATAAAGCACAAATAATGAGTTTTTGTACTGGTTTGTGATTAAATGTGCTTGAATTCAGATAATTGCTTTCATGTTTAATGGCTTGTGACATCTCTTCTAAACCAGCAACATGAGCAGGCAATACACGGTCCATTCTGTTAAATTTGATTTGTCAATGTCAAAAGTTGCAGACACGACACAAATTTCATTTACTAAATTTGGCACATATGATCACCCTTTTTTAATTCAATTCCTTAAATTTAAAGTTTATTCCACAGAGTGTGATTGGTTGCAATTTTTCAATACATTTGGAGAATGGTAATCACAGTTTTAAAGGGTCATTAAGAGTTTCCTTTACTGA
The DNA here is from genome assembly GCF_029227915.1 of Hydractinia symbiolongicarpus. Lineage (NCBI taxonomy): Eukaryota > Metazoa > Cnidaria > Hydrozoa > Anthoathecata > Hydractiniidae > Hydractinia > Hydractinia symbiolongicarpus. The sequence continues at coordinate 26,588,702 of NC_079884.1, forward strand.
TTTGTATGACCGCATAAAGAATGACATTTGTTTTATTTAATTTCTTTCATCTTAGATATCCTATATGTTGAAGTATGCAGGTTGCAACATTAGTTCACACGTTAAATAATACCTCTGTAGTTGTTAAAGCCTCAATCGCTGCTCTTATATTTTTTTATCTAATTGGTTTGATACCTGGCGCGTACTCAGTACTATCAATTACACCATCATTGTAAGTGTTATTTTTTATTTTTAGGTTTGAACAAACCTTTTTATGATAGTCAGTTCGGAAAAAGTGGCTGTTTTGAACAAGTTGTATTATTGGTTGCCTTTGGCAGTGTATTTCAATTCCACTACATTGAAGTCACTCTTGTACACAGTAACATTTATGGAACTTGACTGTCATATAAATGTCTTTTTTAATTTTGTGCCTAAAATTGATAAGTGACTGCATTGAGGAAGTTTCCCCTTCAGAGTAGTGACTACGGTAAATATGTGGCTGTTTTTAGAGGTAGCTGCTTTCAGTGTATTAAAAATCATAAATGAGATAGTTGAAATGTAAATCAATGTGTTAAAAAAAATTTTGCAAATCACCTTTATTGGTCTAGTGAATTCTCTCTACAACCAGTTTGTTATTATGGTTATTCGGGCCTATCAATAAGAAAATAACAGCAGAGCAATAAATCGCTCCCCAAGGTTACAGTAATTTAGACTGAGCGAGCAATCTTGATAAATAGAAAAAGTTTATAAACACATTTTATCACAAGTCTTTTTTAATCTATTTTATTTATCTTTTTTTTTTGGTATATTTTGATTCTTTTTTACTGTAAATAATAAGAAAGGGAACATCGATTTCCATATGATGAATTGATATTGCTCAGCCAGAAAACCTTTTTGGAATTGGGAGAGCAATTAATGGCTCAGCTAGTTTCTCATTTCTCAGAATTGAGCGAGGCTTTGGGTGAGCAAAAGCAATTGTTCTCCCCTTATTGATAGGCCTGGTTATTATAATGGTTATGTACTTCACAAATACTTAAATAACGCTATATGACTATAACATGTGCTAAAACAAGGCTGATGTCAACACCTTACATGTGTGTCTTAACACAGTTTAGCATACACAGATGTATATTGTTTTGTGTGTTCAATTAGGTTGGATACTTTTTAAAAATAAGTATAAAATATGTTAGACCCATGGAAAATAAAGCAATACACGAAACATCTTTTCATGTGTATTTTTAGACTGCTTCCACCAAATTTTCGTATTTGGACATTGGTTACTGGTTTAGTTGTTGAGAGAAGTATAGTTAATGTAAGGTTTATGTTTGCAGGTTCAAAAACGACTATAGAGAACTATGCTGAAAACATTTTATAAAAACAGAAATTGTGCATCATTTCTTTTCAATGAAATATTTTTTTACCTTGAATTAATATTTTAAATAAAGTTGTCTGTACTTCATTTTTTCAGCTCATAATAAATGTTCCTGTGTTGATATATTGTGGATTTCATTTGGAACCTCTTTGGGGAGCACTAGAGCTATTGGTATGTGCACATACCTTGCTTCTGGAATTTTAGTATTTGTTATTGAAATTGTTTACCCAGGATAGCCTCTTTCAGTTCCTATTAATACTGCTAACAACAAGTGTCCTGCGAAGGGGGTCCTGGTGCATTAAAAGCTCTCATTTGAGCTACAAAAGTCTTGCAAGCACAGCAATTGCTTAACTAGACATTCGCCTAAGATATCAATCCTATTCTCATGCTGATTGTAAGCAGGAAGGATAGATTCACACTTCTTGTCACTAGCATGACTCAGCCAGGGTTTGAACCAAAGACCTCCCACTGGAAACGAACTATCCACCACGAGGCTACTAGTTGTTTAATTTGAAAGTTTGTTTCTTTTAGAAATTTATAACGATTACTGGTATTGGTGCTTCATTGACCACATCGTTGGTGTCACTGTTTGTGTATGCAGTCACACATAATTCTTCGTTATGGTAAAATGTTACACTATTCCCACATGTTGTTTTTGTTGTTGTTGTTGTTGTAGCTTTTTTATGATCAAGTTTAATTTACGGCAGAAAAAAATTGCTCACGCAAGGTATCATACATTGTTACTTGTGTTTGACAATTTTATATGTTTTATGGCCATACACTCCTGTTCAAAATCAACTGTTAGAGAAAATTTGTAAACATCAAGAATTTTTTTTTACATGTCTGAATTCACCTTGGCAAGTGCTGACATGAATTAGAAAGGCTGTGTTGTTGTTGCTGTTGTTGTTGTTGCCCCTCCTTTTTTATGTTCGTGTTTTTGTTGCCTTTTAAATTTGAAATCTAAATTAAGGTTTAAAATTTTCAAAAATTTTACTGATAAAGTAATCCTCCATGTTTTTCAGTAACCTTTTCACCACTGTTTCAAAACTACATTAAATGGGAAAGCAGGAAAATAAAAATCAATTGACAGTATTCCTGGTCCCATCAGTGAGAAGTAACAATTTTACAATAAACTAAAACTGTTTTTAAGATAGATATTTCTGTTATGTAGGTTTGTACAGTTCTCTGGCATAGCTGGTGTGATTGGTGGAATCTCAGTTGCATTCAAGCAGATAATACCAGATCAAAAAATTGATTTAAAATTCCAAGTTCTGCGTGTACATGTAGGTTTTTAAGTTTATTTTTCCAAAAAAGTAAGTATTTGTGTTCTTTCAAGAAAACCCTGTAAACATCTATAACATTGAGTGTTGAGTGAATAAAACTAAATGTCCATTCACACTGTTATGCTTGATTCATTTATTTGGCCTTGTGTCGGAACTAAAACCTCTCCCACAAAAAGTTTGCTCACACTGAAGTTACCGGAAGACCTGCTCTTATATATTTTTTTATTTTGTTTCAGGATGTACCTCTGTTGTGCACGTTAATATATATCTTTCTGTCAGTGATTCGGCTGTTGTCTTACACCCAACCAACCATGATTCTGTGTGGCATAGGCGTGGGATGGATTTATCTGAGGTACTATCAACCGCATGGCAAAGGTATTCGTGGTGATATGGCTGAATCTTTTGAGGCTGCAAGTCTGTTTCCACCCATACTGAGGTAGTGACCATTAAAAGTACTGCAGGCTGTAAATTATTTTTATTTTTTATAATATAGATTTTTTTTATCAAAATGAAGCTTGATTTGGTTACATTTACTGAAATACTGGCAATTACTTTACTTTTAATTTTCTGTTGTTATTTTTTTCATCAGGCCTCCAGTTCGTGTCTTGTCTACAGCGTTATTTAAAGTACTGGTGAGTTTTGGCGTATGTAAAAATCCTGTCCGGACATATGATGTCGGTGCTCCATCATCTATCACTATTAGCTTACCTGGAACAGATCCTGCTGATGCCGAACGAAGAAGGTATATGTTCCTGCAATGGCAAAACGTCCTAGCCTGTAATCTCCTTTTTAAGTTTTTTGAAGCGGGAGGCCTTGCATCGTTAAATTTGACTCAAAAGTATCAAAGTGGGCTACTATCTTCGAATTTAACGGCGTACAAAAAAAATTAATAATAAAAGGAAGCAAAAAATGTACTAGCAAATTTTAGTTATTTAATGTTAGCGTAGATGTGGAAGAAATCTTTGATAAGGGAATATCCTCCACTAAGGCATGACATGTCGTTTAAAAACTTATTTTAGAAAAAAAGCTTTGCGTGCTTTGAACGAGCGTTTGGCGCAACAAAAATCTCAACCTAACGACGAAGAAGAAAATTGGCCAACCATTGAAGACGAGTTACAAAAGAGTGCGAAGAAAAACGAAGAAAAAAAAGACCAGAGTATAACAAGTAATGATTCTGAAAGTACTGTAGAGAATGAAATCAATTAATATTTATTATTGTTTACATATTTAACAAATGACCAACTAGAAGTAACAGCAGCCGGCAAATACCACATCAACGGTGTAGAGTTGTGGATAATATGGCATGGTTACTGCTTCACAAAGTATACGCTCCCGCCGTGTTTCATACACCTCTGTAAATCAACTGTCATCTGCATGATTGGTATACAAACTGATGGCTGAGCATGATTGGCTGAGCATTTTTGCATTGGTAATTTCTTTTTTTCTTATCTTAACCTTGTCTAAACTTTAAGTGTTTGTGGTGTCATTATTTCGTTTCTTGAAATATTCCAGTACTTTTTTAAAGAATTATTTTCGCAAATTTTCTTAATTTTTTTGTAATACTTGCTATTCGCGAATTTTTTGTTTTCTTTTTCTGAAACGCCATTCACACAAATTTTTTCTTCTGTCGTTTCAAGCACTTATAGATTATAAATTTCAACTTTAGTAGCCTTTATATATCTCCATCGAAAAAGGTCTTTAAGGGCTGTATAATATCTGGGGAAAATTTTGCACATATTAACTCGAGTTTCTACGTATTTCCTCTGTAAGCTGTTGTAATGCATTATCTATGTATCTAAGAGTATAACGTCAAGATGTAAACAGACGAGACAATATTACTTGAATCTTATACAACGAATATTGTCAGAAGTTGAAAATCTTAAATAATCTCTTTGTGCACAAGAATATATTACAGCATCGATGTATTTATACGAATATATGACAGCGTTTTTGTCAATCTGTATTTTGTTATGTTCAATAATATTGTACATTGGAGTTAGTTTGCATTGATTATATTTAATGTTAGCTTGGCCCATCTTTAAGCCTTTATAGATGGGCTATGTTTTAAGCGAAATTAAATATCCGTGTGATTCGCCTTAACATCATGGTCCGCAAAAACAAAATAAAAAGATGAAAGATTAAGATTAAGTGTTTCCTGTGCATTTCTGTTTTTGTCGCGAAAATCTTACGTGCTGTACAAGTGTCAGGGTTTATATATGTTGATTCGATAAAATTCCAGTCTGCCTTTGGAAGTTTTTGACTTGATATAATTGAAAATTGATCTTGGCAAGCATTTCCTTTTACAGGACAAGCTCCCTGGTCGTAATAAAAAACTTTTCTGTATACACGCTTTTCTTTAAGCAACACAAAATTTTGTTTAGGACTCAATGTTGGTTCAGTTTTCGTATTATACAGACTCACCTGTTGTCTACTTGTTGTTTGTTGACTATCTTTTGGAGGGACCAAATTTACGTGTTTGCTAGCCGCTTTAGACTTTTTCGTCAGCCGAAATCAAATTTTTGTTGTATGGAACTTGTATAATAGAAAAGAAAAACTCAAAACTATTACAGTATAATCTCTGTCTTTACCTTGTCATTTTATATTTACTTCACGTTGGCTTGTTGTTCCAGGTTAAAAATATTGCTTATAAAAAAATGATGTAATTAAATAAATTTATTGCAATTTATAAAAATTTTACTTCTAATATATTTTCGCACCACCAACATGTACACACGTTTTAACAACCGCACAAATGTAAGGTGGTCACCGGTCATGCAAGTCTGGAATAAGTATGGATCTTTTGTTCAATTGAAATCATAGTTAACCCACTTCCGGAATGTGATAATATTTCAACTTCGTCCCTAGGTCTCTTCTATGCCTAGTATGATAACGTAACCCGAACTACGAAGGAGCCGTTCTGTCAATATATCATATGTGTAAGGAATGGGACGAGGTTGGTATATATCCCTGTGTTGAGCATATTTGCCTTTGCATTAATTCTTTGTCAGACACACATAACGTGTTTACCATAATAACAGTTACGTAGAAAATGGAAATCCAACTGGAAAGTGATCATCTTCGAGTTAAGCTCTGCAAATACCACACGAATTTTTACAGTGTCTCTTCATCCATTCACTCTTTTCACATTCACCTACACCAGCCCAATAACTGCAGTAAACGTGTTGATCTGTGCAACCTAGTAGGCGAGACGATAACTAGAATAAATTTTGATCTGTGCGCCAAGTATGAGAGACTTGAAAACGACTAGTAAAGTTGCTAAAGAAAGTTATATCGAAATTTTTATTTTGATCAACGTAAAACGAACTCATCCCACTCGTTTTTAAGAATATGTAAGTATGTATAGAGCTTACCCTAATGAGGGTCTGGGAACAATATGGATGTACAATACTGATTTTTTACATATTCCGTACGAATGATAAGGATCCGAAAACGATACGCTTGGTCTTACAGTATTTTTTCTTACAAAGTTTGTTAATAGTGATAAAGGCCCAAAGACGAAATACATTGTTTTACAGTATTATTTTCTTACATGTTATATACGAATGATAAAGGCATGGAAACGAAGTATGGACTTACTTTTGCACGCTTTGCAACAGTTCTGCCACATCCACATCGGATTTTTCTTGCATTCATTTACAGAAGCCCAAATCTGACACTGTTGTTCGTTGTATTTGTTTTGACAATCACTCATACCTAAAAAAATTTCGTTCCCAGTCCACTTGTTATAAATTTAGAAGCTTTAACAAACAGAATTTGATAACGAGTTCAATAAAATTGATTAGATCAAAAAAATAAATTTTTTTATTGACAGAACTGATTGTGATAAGCAAAATGTGAGTAAAAAAGGAATAAAAAGAAACAGAAGAGGTTTCGTTTAACAAATTTTTGTTTGACCTGAATTGCAAAGTGAGAAGACATGATGTGGTGGTATCTAGTTTGGTAAGAACTTCTTTTTTTTGATAATTTTTCAACTAATATTAAGTGACGACACCTAATAACAACGCGCTTAAGTGTGTAATGTAACCATTTTTGGCGTGCAAAACGCGGGTAGTCCCGAACTCACACGAAAAGGATTGGTACTGTCCTTAGCTCACCTACGGACTTGTATACTTAATGCAATGGTGATATATCTTCTCTATGCCTTAGTATATTTTTCGTATATATAAGCAACTACTTTATGAGCAACTATACTAAAATCTTTAAAATTTCGAATCAATTTTGACAATTGGGCAAGCGCAAGCAACAAATTATCCTTGGACCGTGCACACGTTTATCGTTTTGTGTTCCCTAACATAAATGTTCACACGTATTTTTGATTTTAAACGAATAATTATTTATTCAGAGTAAATATGTTAAAAAACCTAAAAAAATTTTCACTTTTGCTATGCAGGCTCCAAGTAACTTCTCTATCAAATGACACGCAATTTTTTAACAACGCAAACACGGGGTGAAAAAATAAAGTTGGTTATAAAATATACGTGCAGTCAGGTTGTTCGTATCGTGCAGTTTTTCCACATACTATTTTTTAAAAATTGCCTTACGTGTATTTCAATTTGCAGTGATGGAAAAATATACCTTTGTGATGTTTGGTTTGTGTGGTTTGTTTACATAAATTCGTTTATTTTTATAAAAGTAAACATACCCGAGCAAGTTGCACAACAACTTCTTAACATCCATCGATAATTCTTGTAGCATTCGCCATGTAATCGCCAGTATTCACAATATTTATAATAATCAAAACAACCTATGATGAAATCAAAACAGGCTGAACCACAGAATGCAGAATAGTTACTAATCACAGCAAAGTAGGGTACCAAAGAAATATAATGGAAAAATTGATTGGTTAACTTCGAATTTTTAGCAGTTTTGCTTTAATGTTACTTAGCGTGTCTCCATCAATGTCCACTATGACTAAACTATGTCCACTATGCTTCAAGTTTGTCTTACGTCATATTATATTCGAACTCACCTTCGCTTCCTGCGATGCAGGTTCCCTTGTCCACTTGTATGTCATCAATTGCGATATCTGAATGCGGAGCCAAACCCAGTTTTCCCTCGACTATAATCTGAAATTTGAAACAGGTTATTCTGTTCTGTTATGTTCTGTAACAACAAAGCATATAGGAACGTAGTTTTAAAAATGTTTGATTCAGGTAGGTAAACAAGCTCGATCTCAGGGCCTGTAGTGTTTTTTGATATGAGGATGAAACGATCCTCTTATCAAAAAACGCTACAAGCCCCGGAATCGAGGTTGGTAGATAAAAAAAGTCAAAACATTTTACCTCGTATGGGTCACCTCTGGGTGGGATAGAAAAGGCGCCACGTTGCCAATAGTTTCCTTGGTGCCCGTTTCTCTGCCAGTACGTATAAAACTCTTGCTTGTCGACAATTTTTATGTACCAATCCAAGTAGTTGATATTTTTTCCATTTAATTGATAGTAAAATGTGACGCATCTTCCATCTTTGTTTGCAGAGATTTTATTACTGATTAATCGACCAACTTGACCATTGTGATAGAATTGATCAGTTGCTGAGAGGTACGCATACCTCCCTAAAGAAAAAAAAATTTAATCTCTTTGTTGCCTTAGTCCTGAAAATGTACTAACTACTTCTCCTGACTAAAATGAACATAATCGTTGTTCTTTCTTGCCTGATGCACCAGCCGGTTTGCGGCGAGACGATTGTTCAAAATACGCTGTGTGAAAAAATGTGACAACATAACAAACATTTTGTAATAACGTTTTTAAACCAACAAGAGATTTACATACCTCCACCTGTTGTGTGATCGTAGTCCGGTCCACTTTCTGCGTTTGGCGTTGGACCATATGTAAGTTTCCAGTTCATTTTCTCCTGGTAATCTTGTCTCCATGCACCAAAACCTTTTGATTCAAAGTCTGTGTCTAGCTCAACTGAAATCCAAACGCTTTATATACATAAAAATGCAAATGAAATGTTATATTTTTTAAGCGATTAATATAGTGTTATTGACGTACCTGGTTTGCATTTGCGCATTCTGCAGAGGTTGGTCTGTGTTTTATGACCCTTACACTGCATTCCATAAGCTGGTGGTGGATTATTACACACACGTGACCTTGTTTGAATGCCATCACCGCAAGTTCTTGAACATTTGTTATATGGTGCCCAGTTTCCCCAGTGTGGTTGCAGTAACTCAACTAAAGAATTTCAAAATTAACAACCTAGTCTCCAGGATTTAGAAACGGCTAAACCTGACTATCTCAGGATATTGATACAGGATAGCTACTTCAGTATGCGAAACACTGATCTCAGTGTGGATCTGGGTTTTTCCTGTTTACACTAGATATACGTCGCCGTTACGCGTCAATTCTCTCTCACATTAAATGGATTAACCTGTTGCTGTGATAATGACACTTGCTTAGCACTGTGAAGTAAACGACCAACAAAACAAACCACATAACCACTCGGTCAAGCTTTTAAAAACATAAAATAGCCTTAGGATGAGTTTGCAAATTACATTCAAACAATAACAAACATTTTGTGAAGATATCCGCGTAGATTTTAAATTTATATTATATCATACTTGTGCAATTCACAGCTGGACATTCCTCTAAATGGTCCTCAACTCCAAATTCATCAGCTTTTGGACATCTACTGAAATCTGAAGACATGCAAAATCTCTGTCGTATTTGATAACAGCCTTGGTTTCGATATGTGAAACAGTCTGGTGTCCATTCTCCCCAAGTTGACCACGCATCCTTTTGGACAGACGCGTCGTCTAAAATAAAATCGCTAAAATCTGATAAAAGCAACACCCTCTTCTCCAGGGTCACTCGGCCTCTCAGTAATATTCACATCTTATTCTCCAGGCCCTTAAGTAGTTATTACGCAGCGCTGTTATCAAATTTGTCAAAAAAAGCAAAATGGTCTGGGAACGAGGTTCTAATATTCAGACAGAAATGTTAGGGTCTAGTTACGACATTGAAAATTAATTATCCCCCGATATTTAAATACATTCAAGTTTATGTCAAGGTCGCGATTGAATAAGCGACGTTAGGCAAACCCCCAGGGCATATTGTATTTTTTTCCATTGGGACGACAGGTGAGTGGACCTAGGAACTAGATTGAATATTAGCAAGACAATTGGCGTGTGTAGCAAAACATAAATATATAGATGTTTTATGTTTTAGTCTCGTACATTAATACGTGGACCAAGCTATAACTTTTAGTCCCCTTTTTACCCACAGTCCAGTGATGGAGTCAAAACAGTGGTTGACTTTCAAAAATTCAACGTTGGAGTTAGGAAAAAGGGGAAAATTGAATTTTATATATATATTTGTCCCATAATTTAGATCTAATTCAGAACTAATTTTTGTAAAGTTTCACTTTTGGCTGAATAGAACTCCTACCTGCTAGTTTAATAAGAATTTTTAAAAGAGGAATGATGACGAGGTTGATACACACGGTGCAGACATACATTTACCTTTTTTGCACTGATACATTTTGTTTAATTCGGCTTCGTCCCAATACGTCATCACTGTGCCACCTAACGGTTGGTTTTTATCAAACTTTGCTTCGATTGTCACCTTGCCGTTCATTGTGAAGGATGTCTTCCCATAATGCATCAGACTTTTGTAATCATAGGGCGTATCTTGTATCGTAGCATCGTAAGAAATGTGTCTTTCAAAGTTACTCGCCATGTCTAATGTAGAAAATTAATAATCTATATTATAATGCTCGTATACGTCTGTCCGTCCGACTGTCTGTCACGCAAAATGGTAGCTTAGCTGCGCAAGTAGCGAGAAGCACGCAATGCGGTACAAAAAGGATAGGCGAACCCGTGGATTTTCCACGGGCTAACGATAAGTCAGGTTAAGAATTTGTTAGTCCCTGGGCGAAATTTAAGCGTCTGTTTTAAGCAAGACAGACGGCAAATAAAAAAATTAGTTTGCGCAGAAATAGCAAAAATATGTAATAATTACATACAGCAGGTTTTAAAATGAAAATTCATAGAAATAAGATAAAAATAGACAAAAATAAGTAGATTGATGTTCTTAAGAATGTCTACCATTTATGTTTAAACCAAACAAAGTCGTGGTTGTACTTACTCGATAACATGTTATTCCAATAGATATTAACAAACGAATCGCGATCAGGCCTTGACTGTTCATGAAAAAATCCTGAAGGTTCAAGGGAAAGAAAATCAGTCAAAGATAAAACTTTTATGATAATAAAAACAACTTCTTAACAAACTGTAAAAAAGTTTTTAGCGAAAAACAAGTACTGAGTTAAAACTAAGTAGTATGTATGGACAATTTTGAAATAAACAAGAAGCCCTGGGGGCTCTAAGAATTTCCGCTCGCTACCAAATTATTTGATGACAACCTGCTAATTCGTTGTGTTATCGTGCCAAACATTCGAAGAAATTTAGTGCATAAAGCTCTGAAGATAAAGCACACAAGTGACATTATATCTTACAACAAACGCAAACAAAACGAAACGTGTCATAATAAATTCACATTTTACAAGAAATTGCTAACAAAAAATACAGCATATCATCATGGTTGAAACTTTTATGGTCTTAAACGGCATTTAGTTGACAAAAATCCCAATTTTGATGTCACCATCCTGTTCAGCATACTTTTTATTAACTGTGCCAATTTTTGTCGTAAATAAAGTAGTTTTAATTTTTTGGACAAATTTTGGCCTAAAATGGCATTTAGGTGACAAAAATCAAAATTTTGATGTCACCATCATGTTCAGCATACATTTTTTGTTAACGGTGCCAAATTTTCTCGAAAATAAAGCAGTTTTAAATTTCGGACCAATTTTGGCCTAAAATGACATTTAAGGTGGCAAAAAATCAAAATTTTAATGTCACCATCATGTTCAGCATACTTTTTTGTGATCTGTGCCAAATTTTGTCGAAAATAAAGTAGTTTCAATTTTTGGACCAATTTTGGCCTAAAATGACTTTTAGGTGACAAAAATCAAAAATATAATGTCAACATTATGTTCAGCACACTTTTTTTGTTAACTGTACCAAATTTTGTCGAAAACAAATACCAATTTTGGCCTGAAACGTCATTTAGATGACTTCCAAGTACTTATAGAGTTTGGGTACGAAGTTTAAATCTGTGACGTTGCAATTGACCATTTGGGATAGTTAGCAGATTGAAACCAATACTATCCTCCTCTCAGAGGAACGTGAAATCCCAGGGTCGATTTTTTCTCAAAAAAATGCTCCAAAAGAAAAAAACGACGGTTTTTAAAGAATTTCCTACGCCTTCGGGCGCAAAAATTCAACTAGACTGTGTACCTAACGCGTGTAGAACTTCGTGGATAATGATAGACTGGTGGACGCAGTAATCTCCTAACGAAATTTCGGTTGCTTTCACATCCCAATATTTTCTTCCAATGCCTGAGTAACATCTACAAAGATTTGTTATAGATAGTCCTGAAGTAGCATGTAAACAGTTCAAGATTAAATTATAAGTTACTTCCGCAAACAGTAGTACAAATTTTTTTAATCGTTGAAGGCGGAGAATGAATTGTGCCATAAAAATAAGCAACCGCTAAACAAATCACCAGGCTGAGTATTTATACAGTTGAGCAATGTGGCTTAATCTGGAATCTCCTGAATTCACACTAGTGTAAAAAGAAGCTCATCCCCAACCTTGTCCAAAGGGCTTTTTTAGATTGGCAGAAAGAGAAAAAGAGCCCTGGTGGCGAGGTTGGCTCATTCCAGTGGTAACTGATAACAACATGGATGATATTTTCATTATAAGTTATAATCAATAAGACCTTAGAAGCAAGGTGAAGTTAATATATTACCCTGAACCTCTCATGAATTCTATCCAGTTTTGATCATCGCTTCTTCTTTCACGAAATTTGATGCAACTTTTTGAAGAAAGTGTGTTCAGAGCTTTGGCGATTTCTTTGCGCACACCAGCTACAAAAAAATGGCGGGATACATATTTTACACGAATTAATAAAGCATCGTTTTAAATTAAATTTCTTTTAAATATTTTGCAGTTAGCATTCAATACATTTAGCCTCATTCCTAAGATTTAATATGTTATCCATTCTTTCACCCAGGGTTTATTGCCTGATGATAAAGCCGCTAGCGCTTACTCGTCGGTTAACTCCGCCGCCGGCCATAAAAAGGTAAGAACCACTGGGGACGAGTTGTCAAATTTTTCTACGCATTTGCCGACGAATGGTTCTTCTGCGTTATTTATTTCGATTTTACTTTAAAAAGAATAGGAAATTATGAACTGTTCCTATTTCATGGTTGCAAAATATATTGCTGTAAACTTTTAACCAATTAAAGACTATTGACTGGATTCAAAATAACTTTTATGATAATGTTTACGTTCGGTATTTCAAATCCGTCATATATTTCTTATTTCTCATGGAAATCAAAATGGTGTTGGCATCTAGTTCGTCTCGTGAAAATCTGTCCATAGGGTTAAAATGCGCGGTAGAAATTTGCATTTCAGAAGAACGGAAAGGTTGACAAGTTGTATTCTCAGAAGCATAAAAATTTGTTGTCAAGTTAAAGGAGTGTCACAATGGAATTGACAACAAATTCGAACTAGTTGTAGTTTGGTAATGAACACTTACTAGCTGAGTGGCGTATTGTTCCTGGATGGTTAATAATGTACGGGACCGTTCTTGAGATCCATAATTTTCTTGCGTAAGGTATCATGCTTCGCTTCGACGACAAGTTCTCATTCGTTTTTTCTGCGTTCATATTTTCACTTATTAGTTCTTTATCTTTCTTATCCAACAAAAGATCTCCTTCCGACAAGTTTTTTAAGTTTTGAGCTGCAAAAAAAAAAAAGCAGGAAAACAACTAAAAATTACTAATCCTTCTGCAACATTTTGAAACATTCTTAGACACGACTATAATTTCTGTTTACGTTTGTTCACTGTACACAGACAATCAAAATGGCTACTCTTTGGAAAGTCAAAGATTCTACCATCGTTTATAGAAAATATCAACCTCGTTCCCAGGGCATTTTGCCTTATTGACGAAGTTGATAGCGGCAGTAACGGCTCAGGGGCCACAAGACCCTGGGGACAAGGTTAAGAAAATATGCATCATGAAAGGACGAAAGTTTTCTCTCAAAAACAGTAATGCTTCGTTCTTGATAAAATCCTTAGTATGTGACAGAATGCCCATCCGTTTTTAAAACAATATATACATTCAAAAATCCTTTCGTTTTTCCGCCCTGTTAACCCTATTTTAGATAGGACAGGAAATATTTGAGTCTCGTTTTCATGGTGCAGAAAGGGCGTGGTTATTTATCTACGTTCTGGGAAGGAGAAATGATATGTTTAAAAAACTTCGCACACTGACAAACCAACATAAAAGAAAGTATTTGACATTAAAAAATTAGTAGCGGGGTCTTCATTTTTCCTTCCATATGCCAAAAACATGCATAATTAGATCAGGAACACTTCTTTTCTTCTAAAAAAATCATAAAACTTTTGTTTTTTCCAAAAAAAATTTTTAGTAACGCAATTGAACTTTTCCGTATCTTTTCGAAACATGTGGGAACAATTAAAACTTGAATTTTTTGCTACACTAGACTGTTGCTTGAATTTTGCAACAAAATGCATGACAGGAGAGAATATAGAACATTAACTTAGTTACCATCTTCGTGTAAAAGAAATTTATTTGGTGTGCTTCTGTTGTGTTCCACAGCATGCTCAGCTTGCAAACTAATGTTGTTGAATCTGATGATTTCATCTAAAGCTGAAGCATCCGTTTCTTCTACAAAAGAAATTTATCTTAGTAAAAAATATTGCTGAAGTTGGGGATTCTGTTATTTCTAAATATGAAATTTTTATTTGATTACACATTTTAGGTTCCCCTTTCAGTTTAATATTTTACCTTGTTATGATAAAAGAAAGCCTTGAAATGACTAAGCTGTTGAAAGGTAATCACCCTCAATATTGATGTTTCTTGTAAGTGCCCTCGCAGAGACAACTGAAGTCACACAATTTCAATTATTTTTAGATTCACTGCAATTAATAAATATAGATTGATTATTGAATCTGATTCTTTAATTAAATAGGCATTGGTAGGTTTTATACCTCCGTGATTGAATATCTATCGTGTGACTTAGACTATTATAACTAACTATAATAAAATCATGCTCAACTTTTGTACTCACTTCCGCCATCTTTGTTGTTTTGTACACTAGGATCTTGACATAAACAGTATTTAGCGATTAACAGAGAAATGATGACGTAATTGTAAAAAAACTTCATCAGTGCGGCAAGTACATCTGCGATACGATCATTATTATTTTTTTTTGCGATATTATACCGAGTTGTTTTTACATTTAAAATTGTTTATGAAAAGTTACCACACCTGCCGCGCATTAGACATAATTGAACATAAAATTATCTTTTAATTTTTCTAAACTTAAGAATCTCTAAGACTTTTAAAAGTCACACGGAATTAATAAAATAATCTAGTTCAATTAATTAATTTGTTCACTTAATTAATCTGTAGTGTGATCACGGGAGTTTTCAAATAATTAGTCTTCATCTGATGAATTCATGTAATAAACCAAAAGGATTCATTACATGAAGTAATCAATCTGTACGATGGTTTCTATCTCCCAACATAATTTCCACGCACCAAAATCAATTGCAAATTCCATACCGAGCAATTTTGCACGATAGAATAAACCTATCGTGCAATTCTGCATGATCATTTCTGCATGATAAAATAACCTAGAAGTAGGTGTAAATTTACCTTAAAAAAAATTTGAGTTTCATATTTCTGATTTACCGCCCCTCTCGAATAAGCGTGCACCCTTAAAACTCAACATTTTAAATAAGCGCCCTTAGTAATGTAAGTTATTATTTTGAAAATTTTGATACGTTCACCGTTAATAAGCACGTCTAACCTAATCTTTGCTTGTATTACCCTTTGTTATTATCGGATTTGTTGAATTTATCATTCTTCACATTCTCGTCCCCAGCGCTCTTTGAGATTAAAACCTCTAAAGTTTATAGCTCTGGGGTCGAGAATGCATTCTTCAGACTGAATTTTACAACATTTCATTTAATGAAAGAAAACATTAGTAAAAATTGTTACTATAAAAGCCTACATGACGTCATATTAAAATTTCTATAAAATCATGAACATTCTGACGAATTCAAAGTGGGAGTACAGTAGACTCTGTAATTGACAGACACGTCAAAAGACGGACACTATTTTTTGTCTCCGCTGAAATTCCAGCCAAACTTTCTTAAAATCTCTCCAAAGCGGACACTTCAATTGGCGGACACGTTTTTTTAACACGAAATGGCCATTTTCAAATTCGATTGCCTGATATTGTCCCAGTACTGTAAATTCAAAAGCCTAGTATAAAAGTTAGCCAGAAAGTTATATAGGCCATTTTTATACTAGATTCGCGAAATTTGAACAAGTTTACTCGTCAATGGTTACAGCTTAGGAGCTTAGGGTATTCGGTTAGATCCCAACTCTTAGAATGTGGTAGATGTTGCTGACGTCAGCGTGGCAATTTTTCTTCAATTCTAGGTGCCTTTGTGGATCCTGACATGGATTATTTCGTACAGTCTATATGTTAGAAAGTGTGACCAGCGCAGTTTAAACACCTCAAAAAGTACCAGACTGCCGGCTGCCGAGACTTTGCTTGCAGTTTGCCATTGTCTCAATATTTTCATAAGGGATTGTAGAGATTTTTTAATTTAGAATATTTTAAAATGTATCCATTGCAGCATTCGTCAGGTCATAAAACCGATGCAGGGGTGAGATTTCTAGTTCATATCTACCTCCACGATTTAATTTTTTGCTAAAAACTTTCTTCTTCCATAGAAGAGAACGACTGCGGAAGATCAATGATACCTGATTCTTTATATATATTTCTCTAACAGAAATGTTCAAAATCTACGCATTGAAATGTTACGGTCATGGCTCCAGGAGTAATATGAAAAAATCTGCTTTTAATTTTCAAATGTTTATTTAACTCCTATTTGTCAAAACACATGCCTTCGCGAAGTATACTATAAAAAAATAATGAGGCTACCGTTCATGTATTTCTGCTCGAGTTAAAAAAAATAGGTGATAAATTTTTAACGTAACTTGCTTAATGTGCCTGTTTCTACTTGAACCGTCATCAATGAAGTTATGCCGTCATAGACTTTTAAATTAATTAAATGTTTTTTCTTTCCATACTTCCCTTCTAGTTTTATTTAGCTCTTTATAAGCAGTGTTGCCTTCTACACCGTGTTTCCAAAAAAAAAAAAACAATTTTTTATATTTACTCGTGTATTTGAGTTTAAGCATTAGAATATAACATAGTTTAGTTTCTTTGTCAAAAGAATTTTTATTGGTGCGTAGTTTTTATCCTTAAAAATCAAAATTTGCAAATAATTTTGATTTTCAATTAAATTGAAAATCAAATGACCCTAAGGGTACACGTCGTATCGTACAATTTTCTCAATTTCTTACATAGCAGATGTAGACTCGATGTCTCCAAATCACTTTTAAAAAAGGTAAATAATACTCAAAATTGTCCAAATAGATTCTATAAGTCTCAAACATTTGCTTTTAATTTCAATATAGTAGCTAGTTTAGATCTTACTTATTTATGTCCGTGGAAACCGTGACCGGGGGATTAACATTTACAGAAATTATTTTCGATGCCGATAAAAATAGGGAACCAAAAATGAGACATTTTTAATCCACTTTCTCTATTCTCTACTCTCTGTTTATCTAACTACGTTCTCCGAAAAAATAAAATAAAAGTTTTAAAGGCGTATTCGTGGCCACATACACGTTTTTTTCTTTATTAAAAAGCTCTTTTGTTTTCTCCTACGGCGTCCGTCTACGTGGGACCCAGCTGACGTGACCACACATAGATAAAAGTCGAGTTAAATTCTTTGTCCTAGTGGTAAGTTATACGTGCAAAAATGTCTTATTAGGTAGGCACATAAAATTTCTCGAAAAATAAATAATTTATATTTTTTTAAAAACTTTTATATTATGGCATGCTGTTTTCCTTGTTTAGAAAGTCAACTTAATGAACCTTTTTCTCAATTTTTACAAATAAAAAATTCCCTCTTTATTTGTTGTATTTCTCATAATATTTTTAAATTGAGTAGAGTCCCATTTCTTTAACTCTCTCTTTCCCCGCTTTTTCATAATTGAATTTCATGTGGCGTCATTAGAAGGCAACGTTATTAGCGGACATCGTTATTAGAAGGCGGTGGCGTTCTTGTAGACGGCATTATTAGAGAATGGTATTATTTAAGGGTGACTTTCCTAAAAGGCAGCATTTTAGTAGGGTGGCGTTGTTAGAGGGCGAGATTATAAGAGGGCGTCGTTATGAGAAGGCGACATATAAGACAAAAGGCAATTTATGTTATTATTATTTATCAAACTTAAATTTATAAAGAGAATTTCACCTTATTTTATACTTATTTTTTATTTCGTATATTTAAATTATAATTAGTTACTAAATAAAAAAAAGATTTTTCTTTATAAAGATTAATTATTTCTGTAATGTTCACCTTTTAACTTATTCAAAGTTTTTTTTCTTTTTTCCAGCTGCACCAAGTGATCACGCTTTACATGACAAATTTAAATGTCTGATCTACAAAGCCATTTAGGATTGATAGCTCAAAACATTTTTTAAAAAAACCTTTGTACAAAAAACAACTTTCGACCTCTTCTGCATCGCTGAATTGTCATCTCGGGTATAATTATAATTCCTCGATTGGCTTAAGGAAGAGATTCCTACGGTCAAGACCAATTTTTCAAGAAGAGACAGACGTTTAATAATTACAAATAAACTCTTGCGAATTATTTACTTAGTTTCTGGAAAGAATTACCAGGTTTCTAGAATTGTGCTCTACCTTGGTTCTACTTGTTTTAAAACACAAATTCCACTTAAAAATATAAAAATAGCACGTTGTTTTATAAGCATACTCAAGTTGAAGAAATCTGTCAATTTTAATATTTTAACTTTTTAAATTTAAAGTTGTTTTGGTGTTTGCAAAGCCTTAAACGTTCTTATTATCTCTGAAGCCATATCTTCTTATATAGTTCTTATACTTTTATGTAAAAAAAAATGTTGCTTCTGTTGTTTTGTTCTCTCTTTACAAAGAAAATAAATGACATCAAAAAATTAGTTGTTATTGTTTTTTGTTGCTTCTTGTCAGCTGCTAGCACGCCCTAAACCCTCATTTTCGTCCTTGCAATTTGGGCTTAAATTAAATTCCAAACTTTTTAAAACAAAACGGACTTTTTTCTCTCAAACCACAAATTCCAAACTTTTTACGAGATGTTAATTTTGCTACCATTTTGTAAACCAAAACTATTTAAATATGTTGAATACTCTGATTAAAATTTAATCTTGTTCTTCGCGCTCTTTTGACACTCGTATTATCGGGAAAACGTTCAATTTGAACGGCACAAAAATTGTTTTGGATTCATTGAAGAATTATTTTTTTACTTCGACTGTTTTATAAAAGCTGAAAAAAAGTAAAAATAAAAGATACATAATTTTTTTGCTTGTTAAAACAACTTTAAGCATATCTGATGTAGATATTTTAGTTTTCTTTAAAGAAAATATTTACAGAAAGATGTTTCCATCTGGATATTGCAACCGTTTTTGAATATTGAGGTAATAATAATGTTTTATACAGATTTTTAAATTATATATATGTTTTTATATTATATATCTATATATTTTATATCCTTATATAGTTCCAATTTTGCATTGTGTTATACGCGCAAAAATGATAAACACACGATAACATTTTTCCTATATGCAGTTCGAAGCTAATTTCTGTTCTGAGTGACACCAATTTTGTAGATTTCAAAAAGTTATTTTAAACTTTTGCTGGTTTTTGCCGGAGTTTTACAACACTGAAATAAAAATAAATTTTGAAAATATAGAGACTGTATCAGTGATAAAATTTTTATTTTTACAACTCAATATTGGTGTGATTTAGATACTACATGATGTATTACTACTTAAACTACGATAATCTAGCTTAAGTTTCAATATTGGGATACTTAGTGTTTTTTCGCCACCAGCATTGAGTCAGTATCAGGAGAAAATATTTCGAGTAACTATTTTTCAACTGATTTTGCAATTTTATACAGAAACTTTATGCTGTGATCAAATCGTTTCGAGTAAAATGAAAAAAATGAAATAGAATTGAAAGCTCGCTAATAAATAAATTATTTCTAGTAATTGTTTAAGTTTGAATAAAATAATAAATAGAGATAAATAAATAAATTTGCTTGAATTAATCAATGGATGATAACATTTATGAAAGTAGCTAACATATCTATCGTAAAAAAAATCAATTTTGATTTCATCAGCGTGCTTTTTTCCGTGTAAGATTTACTTGCAAAACCATTAGAAGACGAATCATGCCTTAACCAACGCTACGAAGCTGAAGTATAACGACTTCTTCTCTATGCATATCTGTGTCTCTCATCGGCGCTGCGCTTATTGATAATATGCAAAAAAAGACATCTTGTCCTGGGATTGAGGTTGCCATAATTTGTGTATTTGGGTAAATTTGTGTATTTGGGTATTTGGGTAAATTTGTGTATTTGGGTAAATTTGTGTATTTGTGTATTTGTGTATTTGTGTATTTGGGTATTTGTGTATTTGGGTAAATTTGTGTATTTGGGTATTTGTGTATTTGGGTAAATTTGTGTATTTGGGTATTTGGGTAAATTTGTGTATTAGGGTAAATTTGTAAATTGTGTATTTGTATATTTATGTATTTGGGTAAATTTGTGTATTTGGGTATTTGGTTAAATTTGTGTATTTGGTTATTTGTGTATTTGGGTAAATTTGGGTAAATTTGTGTATTTTTGTATTTGGGTATTTTAAAGAACTAAAAGTTCCAAAAGTTATCACTTTGTTAATTGAGGCACCCAAATTGTTATTGTTGTCAAATTTCTGATTTTTATATCATTGGAAAAGCTTATAATTCATAAAATATTTCTTCTAATTAAAAAAAAACGTTTTTTCAAAAAAATTTATAATGTTTTGTTTCATACACCTCAACATTTTAGGCTACAAGGTACAAGCATTTACGAATATTGAGAAAAAACTGTTAACACTCTGGACATACTGAGTTCTCAAACGGTGTCTGTTTTTTTTTTCTTTTTCTAAAATCTAATTGTTAAGATTTTATCACAGTGTAAACATAAAGTAAGCAGAACAGAGAAGCACGAAAAGCAACTTTTCAATATAAATTTAGAACGAGACTTTAGAAAGAAGCAGGGGCATTAAAAAAAGTCCATCAAACCTCCTACAAAGTGCTGTTTTAAGATCCACAATATATTCCATGACGTCATAGTGTTAAAAAGCACGTTTTAAAACATTGAAAATGATACACACTGAGTTCTTATAAAAGAGTTAAATTTAAAATACTTTATTGGAAAATAAAAATCAGGAGAGGAATATGTTGGCTTTGCGTTTTATCGAGTGTTGCAAGAAAATTTCCCCTCGCAGATCGCGCAAAATTGAAAAAGCAAAGCTGAGCTACCGTTTTAGTACTTAAGTGAAGTAGATTTGAATAGTGTGATTTTAAGTGATAAGTTTAAATGCTGGTACCTTTTAGGCTCGAAAGTCGGCAACAAGAAAAGGGTGTCAAATATATTTTTCAAGTCCTTCTGCATTTCAGAAAATATATACTTATATTTTATATAATTTTATTTCCCAGTTTGTTTCAAAATGTCACTGCCAGAAAGTGAACAAAATAAGGTCTAAAAGTAGTGTCTTTGTTACCTGCAAAACTTATAATACGTTTCTATGTCTCCTTAAATTGCCTAAATTTTCTGCACGCTAAAGTTTAACGAGCCAGATGGACTAAATATTCATATTCGCCCCTAGAATACACGCCTGTTTTTGAAAAGTCTTTTTTGGTAACAAAATAATTAGCTTTTGCAAATTTAAGTTGCAATTGGTGGAAAAGAAAAAGACCTAGATGATCCATGTTTCGAACAAACTACTCCTCAGTATTTATGGCAGGACTGGACTGTTTTGATTCTCGATTATATATCTACCTTTTTCCTTAAAGTTATTTTTTATAAGTCTTCTTAAGAAAAATGTTAAATCCCTGTACAATCATTATCGGAAATTAATTTATGGAATCAAGGAAACTTCAAGATAAATGTCACCAAGCTCTTTTGATGTGATGTTCGGTTATGAAAATCTAATATGTAGTAAACATTGTAAAAAGTAAAGTTAGAAAGACTTAGTTTCAAGAAAGTGACTTTGCAAGTAATATTACTATTGTTTTTGATGCATTACAAGGTAATGTTTGAATAGCAACGTCACTTTCTGGAACTTTTCTTGGGGGCTTGCCTGGTTCTATCAGGTTTTCAGACAAGTGGCTGTCTGTAAGAATGTGTTGTATTTAATAAACGAAATCATATAACATACATTTACTAAATGCATACTGCAGAGGTATCGTGTATAATAGTTGCTTACTTCGTCACGTCTAGTTTTAGATGTAAAAAAGGTTCTCTACTCAGTATTTCATCTCGTCTCAGTATTACAACTCGTCTCAGTATTTCAACTCGTCCAGAGGGTTTACAAATGTAATGATATTACTCTACCAAAACTCCGTTTCATCGTTTGGTGGAGCATAAACTCCTATTTACTGTATTTTGTCATATCATGACTATAAAAAATAAAAATAAAAAGTGTGATGATGATGGATGGATTTGTGAATGGCGAAAGATCGAAACGTCATTCAGTTTGTCCATCCATTCAAATCCAACGGAAAATGGAAATTTAAGAGAAAAATATGGAACGAATTAACCATTGAATATAAAGACTACTAATATAAATTCATGCTATTATCGTTAGTAGTCTTGCTTCAATATAATTATTGGTTTCTAATGACTTTTGTCACCTGTGAACACTGATGAGTCAGACAGATTTTGAGGTTTGATAAGGTAACGTTTTTGGAGCACCTTTGCTATCATTAAATTTGAACTAGCTATTGACTCTTTCTTTCATACCAATGACATTATTTTTATTCAATTCCTAAATTTTTCCAGGTTTGAGTCTAAAAAAAAAATATTTCGCCATCACACAACGGTATTGTCTGGTGGTTTTAAAATAATGACGCATAAAATTTTGATTTGATTCCAAATGACTACAATGACGTACAATGACGTAGAGAGTGGAGAAGGCTTTTATTATTGTTGTAGAATATATGGATAATTATATTATGGAAAATATGGAGTAATTATCTCCAAATACTCATCTCATAAAATAACCATCATAACCTTCCACCCTTTCAAAGACCAGTGAGCGAGCATTACGGAAACAACGCAACTTTGTTCCAAGACCTCTTGTTTATTTTTTGTCTACTGACCACAAATCGTCTTTCTCAAAAAGTACAAGTCACATGATTGTTATTTATAAGCGCGCCTAATAATTTAATGCTTTAATTGGGGTAACAAATTGACCACTCCCAAAGTCTTTCTAACAGTTCGATGTTATGTATAAACCACATCTAATTGAGGTCGTACGTATATATATATATACACGTTGTTTTTTTGTTGGTGTTTTTTCCAAACTTTTTTTATGCAGAAATAGCAAATTAACAATATGGCTCACTCATTCATAACTTGAGTGAACCCACTATAAAATAAAATTAATAATTGAAAATTAAAGAAAAAAATATTTTTAATAGCAAGCGTCGATTATATAAGATTATGTGGATGACCACAAAACTGAAACAAGCATTCACCCTTTGAATAAACTTTCTCGCAGTATGAAAAAATCGCGATTCAGAACGAACGTTTAGTGGAGTGCAAAGAATTTTTTAAATCATCCATTATATTTATATAAATGTAAAAACAAAATTTATATACGAAAAAGTTATGTGGGTTATCAGAGTTCGTGTATTTAGAGTTATTAGTACTAGACTAAGTCGATTCTGCAGTTAATTTTTTTCTTCTATAACATCGGGGTTTAATGCAGCCTTGATGATTTTTGTTTGTGTGTTATGACAAGAACAAGTCTTTGACATTATGAGTTGATTGTTTCTTTGTACCTGATAAGTTACAAATGTTTCGTGAAAACTAAAGCCTTGACATGTTTTAAACTCCAGTACCCTTTATTTACTCAGTTTTCGGGATGTGTAGGTGGGCTGGTTTTGTGGGCTCCACTTTTTATTTATGTTCAAATATGTTGCGAAAAATAAAAAGTGTGTTTTCATTTGTTTTCCTGAATAAGAAAAGATTTAGTTCATCGTTAAAAGAATGCTTATTGCTGAAACTTTACGTCCTCTTTCGGGACATAATATGAATTTCAAGCCGTTATGCTTATAAACCCATACTTGTTGTGTGTATATCAACTGCAGCGTTTCAAGGATTGATCTGCTAATAAGCCTATGTTTTAAATGTTGCACCATCCGAAACTTCTTTAATCTTTTTCATATTAATATGTCATTATTAAATCAAATGGATATTTTACCAAAATATTCACCTCCTTTTCTTCTGCTGTAGTTTTAAAGTAAACTTCTAGCTTGATGTTTTCAAGACGTAAGAGATAGACATCGAGTTTTGATCAAAAGGTTACGACCATGTCGAATTTTAGTATAATTTCTAGTCAGGATAATCTCAGGGCAACGTGACATAACGAGAAGCATATTTTTCCACTGCACGGAATAAGTAAGCGAAACCTTAAATAATTCTTGTCTGGAATTTCAAGGTTTTTTAAGTTCAAATACCTTTTTGTATTAAAAAGTATTTTACATTGTAAAAAATGATGACAATCTGACCTTTTGTCTCAGTGGAGTTGTAAGCAGATTTAATTTTAACAACTAAAAAATGTGAAAAGCTGCAGTCAGGTAAAGGAGAAATTTTAGTTGTTATACCAAAAGCTAGGTAACGCAAGGATCAAAAACTACAACCCTGAGATGTTAAAGAAATCGAGAGAGAAAAAAGACAACAATGTATCTTAAATGCCTGATCTTAAATGTTTGTATAACATTAGAAGTATTTGGAAGAAGACGAAGGATAATATAACTTTGTTGTATTTATCAAACATGTTAACGTTATTTACTTTATGATTCAGCTTAAAATATTTAAATATATAAATAAATAAAATAAAGAGCAAATATAACATGCACAATCGATTAATGTCTTAAAAAGCAGACATGCTGTATGTTGGGAATGCCATTCTAAGAGATTCGACATTCTCCTTGCCAAGGTAAATCTTTGCAGTCTATTTCCAAAATTGTGAAACAAACACCACTACAAAGACTGCATTGTCTGCTGGAGCTAGGGACTTCCCTAGTTTAAGCTATTGTTTGGGGTTTTATAAAAACGAAAGGACATTTGATTCCACAAAATTTTTAAACATACCGTAATGCTTCGAATGAACGCGTCACTCTCCCCCAGCTTTCATTTTTACACCACCTACTCCCAGTTTTTTAATTTTATCATACCATTTTTTATGCAGGACTGGAAAATTGTAATTAATGTTTGTGATTTTTTTTTAACTTGAAAATAACTTATTTTTGCAATTCTAATTTTTAAACTTTAAAGAACTTCCCGTTTTTAAAAAACTCTTCGTCAACAAATACTCAGCGTTTTGATATTTGAGTCGCAAATAGTGGCTGAGTACTTGAGCTAGAAGGTTTATGCTTGGTACCGTTGGGTAGGCCAATTCATCCTCTCTCTTATTATGACAACTTAGCCCTCAGAAGTTATAGCGATCCAACTGTGGGATTGCTATTGTTTGATTTTAACCAAGTAATTTGAGGAGCCTGTCCTTTAAGGGTTCATAATAAAAGGTGTTCACAGGGATTGTGATAAACGTCTTTATTGTGACAATGCTAAAGACATTTATTTCCAAATTATTGTTTTTGTAGGGAGGATATGTATGCTGCTGCAGCTACTGGAAATATAACCAACGATGGAGAGCTCTCTACAGGTAGGTTAAACTCTATCGTCAATAAGTCATTTTTCAAGTTTATGTGAAGTGTTGCAAGACATGAATATGTTTAGGAGAACTGAAAATAAGTGTTTAGTTGTCCGCCATCTTCATAAATTTGACTTAATAGGGACAAAATAATCGTTGGAATTCCACTCCCTACGTCACTACAGTGAGGAAAACCATGTTATTAAAAACGCATATATTTACAAAAAAAACTAAGAAATGTCATTTTCTTTGTGTAAATCTTGACACGACCCAGTCTATTTTACATCAACGCTATATAAAATTTCTGAAGCCGTAGTGGATTCCATCGTGAAAACAGTATAGCTTATACGGTATCCAGTTATATTTTGGTTGAATGTTTCATCTCTTTCATTTTAGAGTTTGAAGTATTCTCACAATAGCTAGAAATTCTCTGTTATGACTTACTTTCAAAAAAGCAGACGTAAAAACCAGAGATTTTATAATTAATAGTTGTCTGAAAAATTTAGAAGAATGTTTTGAATATTTGATCGGGGATCTCCGTTTTCACAGGATAGGCAGTGTCACAGTTTTGCTGCGTGATTCGTTCCTCATTGGTAAACATAGAACTTTTTTCTCCTCACTTATGAACCAAAATAAGAGTTTATTTTATTGCATATTCAAAATGATGTGATGTTTCTTAATTCGATCCTTTTTGTTAAAACTTCCTTCATGCAATCATGCTATGCTGCATTCAATAATAACATTACGGAAGGCGGATCATATGTTAGAACCGCGGATGATAAGTTAGTACCGCGGGTGATACGTTAGTACCGCGGATGATACGTTAGTACATAAGGTGATACGTTACTACCGCGAATGATATGTTAGTAACTAGGGTGATATGTTAGTACCGTGGATGATATGTTAGTACCGCAGATGAGATGTTAGTGCCGCGGATGATACGTTGGTACCGCGGATGAGATGTTAGTACCGCTAATGATACGTTAGTACCACGGATGATACGTTATCATCTGCGGTACTAACATCTCATCAGCGGTACTATAATTCTTATCCCTAAGTTCCTTAGCAAAAGGTAGAACAAATTACCTAATTTCGTAAATATTTCTGTTCGTTAGGTGCCTCAATTGCGAACTGAAAGTTACGGTCGAACATTGCAGTACACCAGTTTGTTTGCCTTGATAAAAGACTCTAATAACGAGGTCATGTTTATGTCTGAGAGAGATAAATAAGAATTGTAAATGTTTTTGCTTGCTATGCAGTATTTAGATTAAAATTCATATTTTTTACCTGATTAAATTTCGGGTTTCCCGATTTTGTATATATTTGTTTTTATCGTGTGCTGTTTTTATTTAAGTTAAAATTGGCGCTCCTCCCTCTGTCTTTGTTTTATATTTTTCAGCGCTAAAGGGTTCGCATTAACGACTTCTTTACTATGAGTTCAAAAACATGAAAAAAAAAACAGATGAAATGTGTGAATGTTGAATTGTATAATTGGTAAAAAACTTGATTAAGAAGATTTTTTAAAAAGTTTTTTTTCATCTTTTTGTAAATGAAAGAAAAAAAACTTTGTTGGTGACAAAAACTTTATTGTCTCGCGTTGGTTATTCCGGAGTTGATTTTTATATTGAAAGCTATTTTTTAGAAGTATAGGATTTAGCTATCTTAAGATCGTTTTTTCCGATTTTTCTTTTTTTCTCATTTAACTTAAGGATTTTATGTTTTGGTTTTGTTCCTCGTAAAGAGTTTTGGACATCTTATTATTGAAATCTTCATAAAAAAAAGAAAAAAAGGTTTTTCCAGTAGTCTGCGACAGCTGGCTTATGAGTTGGTTATTATAAAAAATGAACTGCGAGTTTTCTGTAGTTTTTATAAAAATGACTTTTATAAAAAAAAGGTGAAATGAAAAATAGTTAAATACGGTAGGTAAATCATATTTCGAAGCAAGAAAACTTTTTTTAAAACTTTTTTTTTTGCACTTCTTACTTGCTTATCTACTAAGACACAATAATTGTTTTTGTTTTGTTTTGTATACACTTGCGATTTTCATTTCAGACATTTAGCCTATTTTTTTCTGCTGTGTTTTGCTTCAATTTTGTTTTCTTTGAGTAGACGGCAATGAAGTTTGCATTTTCGATTTATTGTATTAGGACACAACAACAACACAACCACAAAAACAAACAACAACAACAAACAAAAACGACAATAAACAACAATCAACTCATTTATGAAAGGATTTAATAAAAAAAAATAGCAAATAAAAATAGTGTTGCAGCAATTATACATAAAATAAATGACTAATATAAAGTTTAATTAACAATAGAAAAAAAATAGAGCTAATAACAATAACAATAATCAGAATCAGAAATATAACGATAATATATTTATGTAAATAGAGAGTGGTGCTCGTAAACTTCACCTTTTTTCATCAAACACAAATTGACAGGTTTTGTTGGCTTTGTTTAAAGACTTATTCAACGATAATTCAGATGATTTCTTTGAAATTATTATTGCCCGTTAACTGATATATATTCGCCTCTCCCTCTCTAACTTGTAAACAATCGTTCTCTTCCCCAACCTCATCTTTTTCATTATTCATTAAAAGCCCTCTTTTCTTCCTATGAATTATTTACAACAGTTAATATAAGAAATTTGCCTCTCAAAAAACTCGTCTTATCTCAAAAAAATATTTCTCTTTCGTTAAAAGAAAACCCGGTGGAACTCTTTAGCGCGAAGTTGTAAAGAGAACGAAATAAAAAAGAATTATTTTCAGAAATAGGTGTTTCTCTGTTCATGGTTTGTGTAAGTGATGGAGTTGATGCACGCTATAGTAAAATATATTTTAATATCTTTACCAATTGTTTTATGAGTGCAAAGAAACATTAGCTTATCGTATGTTTTTATCGTAAAAGAAACCAAACGATATAAAGAAAAACGATCTATAAAGTTTACTGATCGGAGTGATTTCTTCGAAATTCTGATTATGTGAATAATATATTTCTTTTGCGAATGAAGTTTGCTAAGTCTAACCTGGCTACACTCTCTAACATTGCTGTATTTTTTGTTTTAGTTTTATATTCTATTATCATATTTAGAACGTCAATGGAGGAGAACCAGTGGCTTCGACATGGAGAGTTTAAATTTAACTGGCCGGAACAGTAAAGAACATCGTAATGGACCCCTTAACACTCCCACAGCAGCTGACACATCTAGTATGGACGTATCGTACGACAGAGTTGTTGTAAATGTGTCAGGACTAAAATTTGAGACATTATCGGAAACACTGGAGCAATATCCCGATTCATTATTAGGTAATCAGAGAAAGAGGGCGGCTTATTATGACGAAATTCGGAATGAATATTTCTTTGATCGGAATCGACCGGCTTTTGATGCCATCTTATTTTACTACCAGTCCGGTGGGAAATTACTACGACCGCCTAATGTACCGATGGATGTATTTGCGGACGAGATAAGATTTTACGAACTTGGAGACGACATTTTGCAGCGCGTGGAGAGAGAGGAAGGCTACATAGAAGAAGAAGAGCCTATCCTTCCCGAGGGAAAGTGGCAGCGCAAAATATGGGAATTATTTGAGTATCCAGACACGTCGTTGATGGCGCGTGTTGTTGCCGTCATTTCTGTTTGTATAATCACAATTTCAATAGTAACGTTTTGTATCGAGACTCTACCTCAATTCAGATATGAGGAATACAATTGTACTTACACAAATAAAACAAAGTCTTGTTTAAAACGAGAAGTCCAAGACGAAAAGGCCATGCCTTGGTTTGGAATCGAATCAGCGTGTATTGTGTGGTTCACGTTTGAATATATTATGCGTTTTCTATCGTCACCAGAAAAATTAAAATTCGTGCGATCTTTCCTGAACTTGATTGATGTGATCGCGATTATACCATACTATATCACACTACCAATGGAGTCATCCAACGTGTCATCGCTGGGAGTTCTTCGTGTCATACGTCTTGTTCGCGTTTTTAGAATATTCAAGCTTTCGAGACATTCACGTGGCTTGCAAATATTGGGACATACGTTAAGAGCTAGTTTAAGAGAACTTGGTTTGCTAATTTTCTTTCTGCTAATAGGCGTCATTCTTTTCTCGTCAGCCGTGTATTATGCTGAAGGTGGAGAAAAGAAAACGTTTGAGAGCATCCCTGATGCATTTTGGTGGGCTGTTGTAACCATGACAACTGTAGGATATGGTGATATGAAGCCTGTAACCGCTTGGGGAAAGATAGTTGGTAGTTTATGCGCAATTTCTGGCGTTCTAACTATTGCTTTACCAGTGCCTGTCATTGTGTCAAATTTTAATTACTTTTATCATCGGTAAGTCTATTTTAACCTTGTTAATCTCACTCTAAAAGAAACGTTGACCTGGGTGACCATTTTTAAAAAATAAAAAAAGTCATAATTTAAGGTATTCAAGACAAGTACGGAAAATGAAATTTTAAAAACTCTTGGATGCAAAAGTGTACAGTTACCGTAAAAATTATCTCTGTGACCATCTCCCACCCCTGTGGGTGATTGCTGCATTATTAATCGCTATGTATGCTCGAATTGGTGCGTGCGTATATGAACTTTCTTATGCATATATATCGTATAATTATATAAATTGATCAGGGGGAGTTGTTGGGAATTTGTGACGTAGGTACCATGGGTAATGATGTAGTCTGTTCTTTAGTGTATATTTTTGCATCCTGGAACGTCTTTATTTACCTCTGAAAGCAGTAAACTATAGGTTTTGAAATTTTAATTGCAAATAACCCCAACTCTTGTCATTCATATCACGAATTTTGTTTTCGCTATGTTAAAAAGAATGATTTTCATTATTTCATGTTTTTTGTTGTTTTAGTGAGAATGAACTACGTGCTGCTGAAGCAAGTAAAAAAGAAAAGGAGAAGAAAGAAGCTGAGCAAAAACTACGAAGTGAAAACGAACTTCTGCTAGAAACACACGAGAAAAACGAAGAAGAGAAAGAAATTCCTTATTCCGATCAAGATAACGGTATAAACGGTCTTCATGTGATATGGCGTAACCATGGAGACAGTGATAGCTCGTTAAACAAAGAAAGGGACGATGCGAAAGACGATGATATCAACGATAATCCCATAAAACCTTTAATAGCAAATTATAGCCCCACTACCAGTATGGTGATAACTACATCTTCACCAGATGTTCGACTCAATGTCGGTCCAGATGGTATAACGAAACTAAAGAAATCAGATTCGTTGACTAAAGTTCGCTTTGAAACAGGCTTGTGACGGGATGTAATATCGCAATTATAAAATACTCGCTCAGGAAGCCACTGTATGCGACAATGTGGCGATCGTTCTCCAAAACACGAAACAAAGTTGGTGCTACATAGAAAGAGAGCACAAAGCTAATTCTCTTTTAAAAGGAGCTAAAAGATATTGTTTAAAAGAACAAAACAATCGTTCAAGGTACTATAAATGAATTTTTAATTTTGAAAGCATTAAAAAATGGACGTATTTATTTGATGGAAAATTGTTAACTTTTTTAACAATAAAACCTGGCTTTTTATCAGTCTGCTCGGAATATTTTATATATATACATTTAATTTTCTTAGCACGCTTCCTTCCCTCGAGTAAATAGAATAGTCACATCATTTTCACATTCATGAAATTTTAATAGCCACTTTCAAGTAAAATCAACGCGGGGGAAAGTGCAATTTTAAATCCGGACGGTGTGATCACAGACGTCTCTTTAAGTTCTCTTTCTTAATACTATGGTTACACTTACTACAAAGTTGTTGTTATAAAAGCTAACATTGGTTATGTTTAGAAGTTTTAGGTCGCGTAGCACAGTGTGTACATATATGGATATAAAATATCATACTGATTTTTATGAAAATAAAATAATTTCAACAGTAGTGTTGATGTCTCCCTCTATTTTAATGACCAACACCATTTCTGCGCAGCTGATCAACTGCCTTGTTTTTTTTAATCCGCACCTTAGATCACACCGACCCCATTTTTAACCTTTTTAGCTCCAAACGACGCGGCATGAAAATTAACGGCAAATAAGGCCGAATTCTTTTACACCGTCACTAATTAAACGCCGTTTCAAATATTTACAATCTCGCGTGACCAAGCGCTTCTCCACGCTGGGTTTCAAAAATTAAAAGGCAAAGGGTCGAATAACATTTAACACGCCAATATCAATAAAGCGGTTAGTGATGGAAGACAGATTCAACCAATAGTTACTAACAACTTAATCCAATATTTGTTTTTTAAAAACCAACCTCCTTTGTTGACATTTTGTTGGAATATTTTTAAAGATATCTGTAGAATTTTTTTTCCTCTATATTTTTTGTTATTGTAATCATTGTACAGGATTAAGCTTTGGTGTACTGTTGTAACTACAGCAGTAAAATTTTTTCTCCAAAAAGTTAAGATGTGTCTTTGTGAGCCTGTTTTCTTTTATTTTTACACCCGAAGTCTGAACAAAGCAGGATAACGCTCTCGGCGTGTAAAACTGGTTTTCGGATTCCCCACTCTCCACGCGCAGGTTCGACTGTCTTATTTATTTCAGAAAATACAAATCGCGTTTCCTGCAAAATATTTGATTTTCCGTGTCAGTGCCGGCTTTACTATTTACACCAGTTTGTGCTGATGTAAGCTGCCTATCTGGCTTGGCAAGAATTTTTCTGGTGTAGACACCTGGTGTAAAATGCAAACTGTACGGCACAACAATCCAGGACTAACATGCAGGTGAAAATCGCGTAGGCTTCAAAACAAAGTGACTTTTGTTGCCTCTATTAAAGACGAGCGTAGTCTAGTCGTAGCAAACTTTTAAACTTGATTGTTATACGTTTGTTTACATTTTTTTGCAATATTTATATCGTAATTTATAATATTTTAAATCGTAAGTTTTTTTGTTGGAAATTCCAAAGTGCATCTAGCTAGTTGCTGGTAGAGCTTCCAGTGAAGTAAGAGAGACAATAAAAGAAATATAAACAGGTGTTTTTGACTGCCCTGACAAGCAATTAAACATCTTTGAGGCTATTTTACACTAGACAAAAAATCCTAAGTCCGGTCCTGTTGTTTAATCTTTGATAGCTTGGCATATAAGATCACACATGGAAATTAAAGCAAAAAAAGCTACAAACAAAAGCATGAGAAAAGTGAGATTTGATAACCTAGGTGTTACTTGGGACCTGATATCTTAAAGTTAATATACTCTCCTGCTGTAATTACTTCCATTCATTTAACGGTCCTTAAATCTATTAAACTATTCATAAAAATTACGTGTGATGATGCTATACTTTTGAAGCAGTAAAAGTTCAAATACATAATCGGAACATTCCTCCATTACTAAACAGAAGCTCTGGGGATGCTTTCATGGTGTGGCGCAAACGTACTAGCCATATATCAGAAGCAAAAAAGAGCCCTGGGAAGGAGATTGTGCAACAAGTGCACTCTCAAGTCTCCACCGCACTATTATATTTTGGAAAATTTTCCGCCGAGACAATTTTATTCCACATCCCCTTCTGGTAATATTTAAAGTTTTTGCCCACTTGACAATGTCAGTTTGAAAATTGTTTATCTATCGTTTGTAAACTAGGCTGTCCAGTATTGTTATGAAGGTCTTGGGTCTCGAGTATCGTAGAGTATCGGGTATCGGGTCCCAGGTATCACTTAGGATATCGGATATCACTTGGTTCTTCTATATGGGGGCAATAATAACGTAGCGGTAAATTCACCCACCTTCCAACGTTCCACAACAAAGAATAGTGGAAATTGTAAGAGAAGGGGAAAAATTTGAAATATAAAACAGATACAAATAAATATACAAAGTCTATCTATATGCAGAAGTCATACATCAAACTGAGAAGTTACTATTCGACTATAATTGCACTTAGCTCACACCCTCCATTTATCGTTTTGATTATAAGTTCTTTCGTCCCTCCATCGTAGGTGCCTATAAAGTTCACATCCATAGCTTGATGTTTTAATCGTGAGCAATTTATTAGGGTTGTTTTTTCATTCGCAAAATTATCTTTTACTGTAAAAGAAGTCCATCCACCGGCTTGTACATGAGAAATAGCTACGTAAACATTTTTAGGTGTGCTTCCTTGAACTTGAAATGTTATAGAAATATATTTTTGAGGCCATTCCGTTAAAAAGCCACCTCTAACATCTCGACGAACAGCACAATTCGTTTTCCACTTTGGAGTTCGGAAAACAACAAAGCCGTTTCTATAATTTATTGTTAACTGATATAGACTATGATCCAACATAAATCGATCGTCCGGAAAAACAGCACTCCAACAAATGGAACGAACATCTGAAGCATTATACAAAGCGTTTGGAAGCTGAAAATTTGTAAGGCTTGAAGCATCTGTTTCATCTTGCTTGACATGTTTTCTTGAATACACTTTCATTAACATAGGGAACAATGTTTGTCGTAGATAAGATATTAATAAATAACCCATTTGCGCATGCGCTAAATGAGATGGATGTTTATTTATAAACATATCAGAAGGTGCAATTGTGTGAGCAATTCCGTTAGAACGTATGTACTGACATATGGCTGATAGCAAAGAAATGTCGGAAAATTTATAATACTTCGAAAGAGTTGACAAAACTTGGCTTTTGTATTCATGTTTTGCGCAAGCGAATATCTCCCCTTCTCCGTTTGGAAAAGTTTGAACAGGGAAAAACTTTATAAAGATCAAAGCTGGATGTGTGTCATACAAAAGCACAGAGCGAATAAATTTTTCCACTCCTTTTCCATAATCTTCGCTATCAGGATCGTTAATAAAAAATTCCCATAGTAGAATATCAATTGTCTCTTTTGCTGTGACTATGTATTCCTCCCAGCAATGGCCAAAAAATGTAGAGCCCACTCCCCCTACGGCTATTACTTTACGTTTCATGTAACTTCCAGTAGCTGGTCCAATAACTTTATTCCACCAAGTTAGCAAAGCATAATGGAAAGTGCTCTGTCGATTGTTACAACCAAGATCTGCACCTTTGGTGCTTGACCCACCGAAAACATACATAGTAATGCTCTCTCCTTTCATCACTTTTGTTAAAAGTCTTTGCAGTGCTTCGCTGTTACGGTCACCATCTTGAATTATACCAGCTTGTATACTCGCTTTGTCTAATTTCAATGTTTCAAAACTACCAAATTTTGATTTAAACGTCCACGCATCAAAAACTGACGAATTTAAAGCGTTTCTTAATCTCTCTAACTTTCCACTATTTGCAATAGAATTGATTGATAAAAATATATAAATAAACAGAAATATGAACCTTCTCATTATAATTTTTAACACGAAATAATGGTCTTTTGAGCACATTTTAATTTTCAGTATGAATGCATCGAAGCATGAAAAAATGTACTGCGAGGAAAGATGTTTTAAAAGAGCCAACCAACGCACACCACGCAGCGTGTGTAAGAAGGCGCAGTTGTGTACAACGAACGGTATGTGTGACACTGTGAAGTTACAGACAGACGGTGGAGTGCGTAAATGTTAAAAAAAGTAGACACTATTTTGTTTTTTTTCTAAGAATAATTGTGATAAACATTAATTTTTGTTCCTTTTTAATTTAGTTAACTTAAATGTAGTCTCTCCTCATTTTTCTTTACATTTTTGAGGACTGGGGTCTAAACTGTTTACATTACGATCAACCTCGTCCCCGTTATAAAAAAGCGAAAAGGGTTCCTAGGGACGAGGTTGCAATAAGATCTAAGATCTCACACTTGATTGGTGCAGTTATTCTCTCGTCTGAAATAAATACCACTATAAAATTTATACATTTAAACATTATTTTTTCTTCTAAAAATAAAGCATAAACATTTTTCAAACTATGAAAAGTAGTTAAAGAGAAAACTTTCTTTTTTCACTATGCTTCTGTAAGTCAAATTCCATTACTTTCGCACCAAACTTCAATTTAACGAGGAGGTATTCTGTTTTTTACTCCATTTGGATTAAAAGCAACCCCACGATTGGGCAATTCATTGAGATAGATTTGTAGAAATAACTTAAGGAAATTAATTCTCGCAAAAATTATAAGGAAATTCGTTACTATTCGCAAAATTCGCTAAAATAATTTTCTGCGAAATTTGGTATTTTTTTTCAACTTGAAAAACGATTTCGACTTTTTTTAATATAAATGTGAATATCAAGTTTAGTAGTCTCTATTTAACATAACATCCGGTATAGACGGTATAGATTGAGAAACAAAATGACATCAAACTCTTTTTTTTCGCAAAATGCGCCAACATCGCGGAAATTAGTTCTCAAATTTTATATTCAAAAAAGCAAACACGCCCCAGCGCCTTTTGTCTTTTCTTTTTAGAGGCTGGGGACCAGTTTGTCAGAAATGTTGATTAATTTTCTTAGGGTAGAACAACACAAAAAGCAG
The DNA here is from genome assembly GCF_029227915.1 of Hydractinia symbiolongicarpus. Taxonomy (NCBI): domain Eukaryota; kingdom Metazoa; phylum Cnidaria; class Hydrozoa; order Anthoathecata; family Hydractiniidae; genus Hydractinia; species Hydractinia symbiolongicarpus. The sequence goes on from NC_079884.1 coordinate 26,624,706, forward strand.
CTGAAATTAACTCAGCTTACAAACCGCAACACTTTGGAGGAAAGAATTGTGACTAACTAAGGTGGTTTCACTTTGAAGCATGTTTTTCGATTGGGTGTCCCTACTCTCCAGTGGAGGATTCGAAGTATCGTATGTAGAGAAAAAATGCTGTGTGGGTAAAGGGATGACCTAAGAAACAAGGGCTTGCTAAAGAAAACTAAGTCACGTGATTTTATGGGTAAATATAATTGATAGGTGAGATTTAATTGGTTGAGAGCACCAATGCGCGTCGGTTAAGTGACGTAATGTACAGTTTTTGAGTAGCAAAGATAAAGCCAGGCAGAGGGACCGTGCCGGAGACGTGAAACACGCGCACCTAGGGGTAATCTGGATGAATAGAAAACTAGGCTAACGACTGAGTTAGCGTGTATGTACAGTGCAAACAGTCGATAAAATGTGAACAAGGGTAAAGTCTTCACTATAAAGGGGTAAAGGAAATGGCGAGGGTGCTCATTCACCCTTCCCTCTCGTGTATCAGGACTCTCGAAACGCGGGTACACCGCAGAGCTGGCTGTGTTTGCTGCAGTAAAAAATTTTTGCAAATGCAAACTCAGGTGGTTACTATACTTAGAGAAAAACATTCTTTGATTTGATTCTACGTGAGCATTGCTATAAAAAAAGATCAGTTGTAAAACCTCTTATTTCGTGATGGCGTATTATCATAAACAAACATTTGTGATATGTTAGGGCATGCTTAACAGTAAACGGTTCGTTGCACACACATCGCACTAGTAAATATCTGAGCACGTATCGTAAATAAAAAAACGGAAAGCCTTTTTATTTAACGTAAATTTAGCTGTAATTTGCAGCGTCGATGACCTCCTTTCTCCAAGGATCTTCAAAACTGTGAGTCGAATGGCATCATATTTAAGCTCTTCTTTTACTTCATCCAGTCCTTTGAAGTAGCGTTAACTTCTGTTTTCCTCGATGTGCAGTCTTATTGCATATCGTTCAACCTGGATGCAAACTTTGTCTACCATGTCAAGAATGAATTAATGAGCCTTTTCATACTCGAGTAAGCAGAGCTCTGCTGGAATAAGAACCCATTCCTCTCAATCTTTCTTGAAGTGAAAACAATTTACGCTCCAAGTCATTGCAATTCAACGTTTAAACGAAGCTGGCAGGTAATAATTGTCCATAGTGTGTTCAAGAGGTTTAAAGACATGACATGTTGCCAATTGTTCTCATGATGTAGGTAAACTTATGTTGTAAACTATGGATAAGACTGCATTTGTAGATTCAGGATAGACTTTCGCAATTTTGGACAAAAAACGTATTTCTTGGGCTTCAGGCAACGTTATTTCTTTTCTGTCCAGTTCCGGAAGACGTGACAGTTTGTCATAACAGGAACGAATGTTCTGTAGACATAGTATTTGCATGCACATTGGAAAAACAACTTTTCTGTTGATAGAGTTGAATGCGTTGTTTACATCGATCTGTAAGATGCCATGAGTTATCTCTGCTATGTCGATCGCGTGAATGACAATTTTGCAACCTGCCTTATGTTCAGCATAGTTGTAGATTACTAGATGTGCCAAGGATATCTTCTCACAATATGGACATAATGGCTTTACCTATAATTCGTCTAAGAACTTTCCCTATTCCTATAGAACGGACGCCTGGCTTTTTTTCGCTAAGCGTATCAATCAGCATCTTATAGGTGGTGCAGTACTGTCGAAGTCGTCAAGGCATGTCGAAGTCATGCTTAGAAACATTAGCAATTGATTTACAAAGATCAACAGCAACATTGCCATAGATGTTACTTCATCGCGGCTTTCTTTGACAATAAAAAAACTTTATTCGATCTTCCATTTATCGTTTTTATTTTACGTACGCCATCTTTAACGCTTAAGGCAGGTTTCAACTCAAGCAATATTTTCCTTGAGAATTAATTTACAAACGGAGACTAGCGCAAATATTTAGTGATCTTGAAAGATACACCAATAAAAAAAGTTTACATTTTGCTGCAACCTTCATCACATTTATTCTTTATCGAAATTTGTTAAATTTCAATTTTTGCTTGCCTATTTTTTTTCTTTGATACTTTTCAAAATCGGAACAATACTATTTGCACAACTTTGATAAACGTCTACTTCAACTTCTGTTTTATCAAGGTCTGTAATATGAGATACATTTATATACCGGCGAAATATACCTATAACCTAAAAAAAAAAGAATTCGACCGCCAGGTCGACGGCGATTGGCGAAGATTATGCAATTTTTCCATTTTTAGTTCGGTTCTATTAACGTCGATCGATTCGACCGCATTCGTTGGAGTGGAAACCTACTGCCTTTATACAAGATACCCTAGGGACGAGGCTTTGCTGCGCCGTGATAACGGCTCAGGGGCCAAGAGACCCTGAGGACGAGGATGCTCCCATCAAGACGCCTCAAACGCCCAAAATATGATAAACTCATACGCGCCATGGCGCAAGAAACAGAGGAAATACGAAAAATCGAATGTCACACACACAGAACGTGCAAACTGAGGAAAAGATGGCTGAAAGTGAAAGCAAAACCTTAATGGCAGCATTAGAAACTCTAATGGATAAACAGAAAGAAAGCCCAAGAAATACATTAGAAGATGAAGGTAATAAATGTGGCTCAGACAACGCTCTCCACGAACTTTACCCAGCAATAAATGGGGAGTCTAATTTGATAACATTTTCAACAGTTTTTAACATCTGTGGCAGGCACAAAGTTGCAGATGCTAGGTTAAACAAGGTATTTTTAGTGGCCCCAGTGGAAACAATCCACTATAAGTATGGTTTTTTTTAACTTTCTGGCCTAGCCACTTAAAATATTTATTATTATTATTATTATTTATTTTATTTTCATGAATATTATTGTATATAGCTAGCTAGTTTTTTTCTCATTTTGTGCCCTGGACCATCCTGTCCAGCTTGTTAGAAAATTAAGATATTTTACCAATCAATTTTGCTGTTCCTGTATTCCTAAAATGTTGATTTCATCCTTAAAATTAGTCAAAATAAAACATCTGGCATTCTAGGGGCCCCACTCTCGCAACCAAACCATGGTTTTGAACGAGGGTTCCGATAAGCCGCATACGCCGTAAAAAGTGCGGGCGTTTTCGGGCGAGTTCAGCGTTTTGAAAAAAATTTAAGGATTCGCCCGAAAAAACCCGCATAGGCCCGAATAATGCCCGAAAAAGAAAAAAACCAGACACTAATGTGATTCAAAAAAACTATAAAAATTAAAATAAACTTACTATGTGGTATGGTTTGTTACAAGGAATTGCATTTCGGGAATGTCCTGGGCGATTTCGGGAAAGTGCGGGCGATTTTGGGGGGCAAACCCCAATTTTATTTGAAAAGTCGCCCGAACTCGCCCGTATATATGCGGGCGTTTGCGGCTTATCGGCACCCTCTTGTTTTTGATTATATACCATCACTTCTGGCAACTTGGCAAAAATAACAAGGAAATTATTTACCCTGATCATCTTTAGAACTAGCTAACTGGGTGTAGATAAGATTTACTCTTTCAATTTTTCAAACTAATTCTGTTCTGAACTCCATCAAGAAAAAAGCACAGCACCTTGATATACACCAGCATGAATTGTTAATGCTAACACAACTCCTACCATTGCTATACATATAGACGGGAACATCTTAACTATCCACTCATTCACACTTAATTTCTCATTGCCCACAAAATAACTTTATGTGGCTCTCTGATGAAAGCTTACTCCAAATATATAAAGGCAAAATAGAGATTCTTTCTCTTTACTAAATACTTTTCCTTAAGCTGTCCAAATAAATTACATCTGTAGTGCCACACTTTAAAAAAAACAGTTGTCAAATAAAGGTTGGGCTTGCACAAATTGCAATTAACGTGCAATGACGTGCAATTAAGACCTGAAAACAACACCCAATTATTTCTTAGGCGTGTGTGGAGGTGTGCAAGTGTGTTCGCATGCGCTATAAAGACAAACCTGCACAATTCTCTTAGTATATATCTCATCAATCACTTTTGAACACTCTATAATTATACCTCTTTCTAGGGCATCACCCTTGCCCTTAAAACAATTGACTGTTACACTTGGTTGCCAGTCACTTATGATAACACAACAGGCCATCTTAGACTTCTTTAAAAGTGTGTTTTTCAGCAATTAACTTTCTATAGGTTAATGTACATTTAAATTGTGCTTTTTCCATATAAGTATATTAATTGAAAAGCTGAATTTGAGAACCCTACTAAAATTCTTGGGTGTGTATTCACTCTGGAACTCACTCTGAAAAAGTCTTTTTATTTTGCTCTATTTTATATGCAAACTAACTCATTAAGTCAGATAGAAGTCAACTTATCATTAACTTAATTGCTTTGGGTTCCAGAATAATTACACAAATTGATAGAAACAATGTATTTCTGTTGGAATGAGTAGATACAACACATTCAGTATGCATATACTATTTATGGAAATTTTTGGGGAATGGGTAGGAATGAAGGTGCCTCCTTTGAGCTTCGTCATATGCACAAAAATATAATGCATAACCTGAGCGTCATGATATGCGTTATAGGCGTTTTCATGCACTGAGCGTCAGGTGCATGAGACAGATGAGATGCCCTGAGCGTCAGGCGCATCGACATGTCCTGAGCGTCAGGCACATGCTAATTACTGGTGTTCTTATTCTACAATGATTTTTATCAACACATTACTTGCCTAAACGGCTGACGAAGGAGGCCCAACACACCCACCAATTAAATTAATGGCTCCCTACAGACTTGTTCTTTCTAAAACCCTGACATAACATGAGCCAAAAGAAATGTCAGGGAAACCTTGAGGCAGAAGCAATTTGTCTGGTTATGTTGTGCTGCGTGCTCACATAACAGTTGTGATGGGGTTGTCTTTAGTTGCATTGGAAACGTTTATGATATTTCGATTTCGACTAGAGTCCATTGCACCACGATGATCAATTAAATTGGTATCTCATCCACCATTAGTGGTCATGTTGATGACATAAAATAAAAAAGAAATAGTTGAAGAAAATCAATTTATAAAAGGGTGGGAGGGTGGGTAACTGTAAGCTGTAAGGTACATCTGAAGAACTTGTTCAGTGTGGGATGTTGGGTTCTTATATGTAACCATTAATAATCAAGACCTGGGTAGGGTCTAGTTCCTTTACAGGCAAGTGAGACTAATAACCCTGGCAATCTTTAAGATTAGGTCTATAGGTAGAAACCACCCCCACTGTGCCAGGCTCTACATGACATGTTCAATTAACCACGATACTAAAGAACTGTAATTCTGTCACCACAATTAACATGAGCAAAACTTGCAGTTTAGCTTCATTATACTAAATTGACTTCTATCTGATTCTAGCACAAATTAGTTAAACCCAGTCGTTAAGCTTTTCCACCTTGGTGAAAGAACGACTGAAAAATCATGTAATTAGAATTTTGTTAACTTCATCAATGACTCGTCAATACACCAAAAATTGCACCTATTGGAAAGATCTTGAAACCGACCAAAATAATGTATCTCCTATACATTATTTTGATCGGTTTTTAGGATCATTCAACCATGTGCTTTCAACCAACAGTTAAGGAGATAATCAGGCCTGAAAAATTGGCAAAAACGATTGTTTTCACGAAGCAATAAAGACAGTAACGATAAATCGTTTCCCTTGGACAAGTTTTCAAAATGTATATAATAATTTTACTCACAATCTTATTTTATCTTTGCCTCATTTATTAGGCAAGAATTTTCAATAATAGTTTCACTTTTCTGTGTAATATGTAAGGTCTGCCATTATGAATTAATATACATGAAATCTCAAAACAACCGTGGTACAAAAACCTTTAATATGGGTTATATCTCTTTTGTATTTTTATTTATAGAGTAAAATTGTGGCTCATTAACCATTGATTTTTTATCAGTTTCTAAGTCATTTAGCCTCTTACATAAAAGTGCAATGCAGTGGCTTTGCTAATTTAAAAAAAGTTATTGACATCAGTTTATGTGCACTGACGTACTGCCTTAACGTCTGGATAATTAACCAATGAACACGTCTACTTTGCCTGTTACGGACAGAGACAGTCTCCTTATTATTATAAGAGATGCTACTAATGTAGTTAATTGCATACTTTCATTAGTTTTTCATTAACTATAGTTTTTTTGTACAAATGGTAAATTTTTTATTTTATAGATGGATTTGTCCTATTAGCTAAGGAATCGATTTGGCCTCAACTTTATGGAACATTTTACATGGACATTATTCAAGATGAAGAGAATCTCACTGAAAAAACTAATTCTAAATCACATCAGGAAGATGATGATATGTTGTTTTACGTTCAAAATAAACCTGGAGAACAGGGGCAAGAAGTAAGTGGTTATTACAGAATATGTCAGTTAGTTTGAGATTTTGTGGCACCTTGATGCTGATTCAGTATAGGCGAGTAAATTTTACCATAGCCCTGGGTTAACCAAAGCAATGTTAGGGAAATTGGATGGAACACTGTTTAGGATGTTAAGTGTTGCAGGGAGTTTTCTGGTAGCGAGTGGGCCCTAATGGGGTATGCATAGCCTAAAATGAGCATTAAAGACTCTGGAACTCCCAATCTAAACCATGGCTCCGCAAAAAAAGCAAACATTCTACAGATATATAGCTCTGTAGTGGCTCTTGACTTCAGTGAGAAAATAAAAAAATTTGATTGACTCTTCTTTGTATGCAAAAGTTTTAATTTTTTTGCTATACCTTATTTTTAGGTGAAGGTCTTTAGAAAAACAAGCAAGTCTCTTCCTGGGTAGGTGCTCTGAGTTCTTGGCAGACTTCCTAAAACTTTATTTTATCCACACATACTCAATTACATATTGTGAGAGTGAGTCCATTTTCTTTTCATTATCTCGTACAGTCTTGGTGATCCACACATCAACTGGGAAGAAAGTGTTTATTTGAACATGATAATGCATGATCTTGACTACAAATTAACTTGTGCAATTTGTGCTCGGTTACCCAATCAAGATTTAAAAGTTTTGAGCAAGAAAACACTGGTTGGTGATTAGTTTATTTAAGATCATGTGTTACAATTTTGTCATTCTACCATGTGTGGTCACACTTGCCTTAGAAAGAATTAGATGTGCTATTTTAAAGTCTTAATTGCACGCGTAATAACAATAGAACATGGCTACATTTTTTGTAGAAAAACTAATTGAAGAATTGAAAATCACTTGACACCGCATTTTGTTCAATGCGTAGTCTTTCTGTCATTGACAAGACTGGTCAAAGGGTAACGGATTGTTGAAAATTTATATTGGACTGTCACAAAAACGAACTGTCAAATGTTCCCCTTTTAAGTGAAAAGACGCTCCTAAAATTTAAGCAACAATAAAAAACTATTTATCAAGAGCGTGGCTGTACAGTAGCGTTTGGATACCAAAAACTCTTAACATAACCAATCAATATGGAAATATGAAGCTTCACTGAGATATAGTATAAAACAGTTTCACATCTCTTGTTGGTTGTTTTCTTGCCAGTGGTTAAATTAACCATTTCTATTTTTTATTATTTATTTTAAAACAAAAGTTTTTTATGAAGTATATACATAATTTTCAGCGTTCAAATCAACAGATCGCGAATGCAAACAATGCTGTATTTTGATCTACAACCATCACACGTGATTATATAGAGCTTAAAAAATGCTGTATTTTGTTCTAAAATTATCAAAACACGATCGTATATAAACAATGACTGTGTTTTGTTCTAAAGTCATCGAAACGTGATCATATGGAGCTTAGACAACATCGTTTTTTGTTCAACTCAAACCTTGAGGGCAAAAAAGTCTAGAAAAAATCTAAATTTTTCATTTATTACAAATCCCTGATAAAAAATTTCATGTATACATTCTTCTTAGTAGTGCAGTTCTAGTGACAACAATACTCTGAATTATCTTAAGAGAATTCAATTTCATCACTTTCACAGATTTTTCTGCGAAATTCCTGAAAAATATGGAAATAAGTTCCAGTCAAGATTAATTCCCAGAACATGGCATAACATTTGTCAATACATTTTTAGAATGTCCACGCTTCACATCATATGAGAAGGTTGGTTGTTTCAATCAAAAATTATTTTTACTTGAAATGCTATTTTGATGCCAAAGATGCTATAATGCTACATGCTATTCTTTATGATGTTTCTACCATCAACAACATCTATATTTATATTTGTTTTAGAATGGACAGTAAGGGTGAAAGTTCAGACTTATCATACCCAAACATATTTTTTATCATAGACAGTTATGACGAGGTAAATTTATTTATCACATATTCTATTTATATCTATTATTTTATGTTTTAAATTTAGGTTTTTATGTACTTGCATTCATGCCTTATTCCCTTATAAGAACAAGAAGACTAATACTTGACTTTTCCTTTCTTTCTTTAATAACTATTCTGTGTACTTTGTCAATGCTTCCATATGTCAAAGAATTGCCTGAAAGAAATTAGCAAATTTTTTTGCTTCAATACCATTATTACATGACTTGTTAGAAATTTGAAATTTTTTTCTTGGCAACCGTTATAGCATATACATTCCTTTCTTTGAAACTTTTATAAATGAGTAAGTTTTAAGTACAAGGCCACTTCTTGCTTGAATTGTACTTGAATTTTTTCCCCTATGGTATTTATGGTAATTTTTTGAATTTTATTGTTAGGTGTTTGAGTCGTTGTCTGTTCAAGAGAATGAAATAGTCTGTGTTGAGTTAACAGCTAGATACAAGGTTAGCAGAACATTGTTTCTATCATTATTTATACACTTGAAAACCATCCAAGATACAGTTCCATGTAATTTTACTTATATTTTAGGGAAACAAAGGCCATGCTGTGGTTTTCTTGGGTTCGGTTAAACATGAAGCTCTTCTGACAGTATACGATGCTAAGGTATAGGTTTAAAAACTGGTGTTGTTTTAAACACTGTGCTGGAGAGTTTTCATAAGCTATTGTAAAAAGCTAAATCGTGTTTATTAAATTCTTTTTTTTAAGTTGTTATAGGCAATAACCTATTATTCTCCTTTATGTTAATATCATGATAGTTAATTTTGTACCCAGGTAATTTCCTGGAATAAGATAGTTACTTTAGAAACCAAAGCAAGAAGTTACTTCAAAAGCTGTAGCGGATAGTTCTTCAGTCAATTATAGTGGAGAGTTTGTTTGTATTTAATTCTTTTTTAGACATCTCTAGGGACTAAGATTTCACAAAAAATGTCTCTCAGTTGGATGACGGGTGTTAATGAACATTTTGAGTATATACGCATGCGTGGACCACATGGCAAGGGTTATGCAGAAATGAGAGTTGGTCTTTGTAGGGATGACTTAGTTGAACACAATACTATTAATAGACATCGTTCTCTCTCTGAGAATAAAGCAAGGTAATTATACATTTGTTTTTTCTCTTTCCACAGTGAATGTTCACATACTAGTGCTGTCAGACTGTTCCCCAAGTCAAGAGAGAATAAAACAAATTACCGAATTTGCAAAACGTTACAAAAGACGGTCAAAATGTGATCTTGTCAATTAAAAGAAATTGAAATTTCAACACAATTTTAAAGACAACCTGAATCTTCACTTTAAAAACAATCCAAAGCAACCCTTGTATAAATGTTAGTACGTGTTTTTTATCACCCTAAGAGTGGCCAGACAGGATTCTGACATAGTGGATATTATAACCTGCACTTTTTCAGGAGTATTTGCATTTGAAAACTGCCCTATATTGTTTCGGAAGTTTAGCAAAATCAATTCTTCTTACTGCTGTTCTGTTCTAGCTCATGTAATTGTCAAATCGAAGAAAATGCTCAAATTTACGTTCCAACAACTACTCACCCAGATAGATGTCCGAAGTGTGATAGAAATTCCCCAAATGAAGGTAAGGTGATTAAGTGTGTCGGTTACATCTTCTTTTATAAACAATGCCAAACTTAAACATTTGCTTTATAAATTTCCAAAATTTTAAACAATTGTTAAACAATTAACCCAGGGTGAATGAGTGATAAACAATTTACCCAGGGCGAATGAGTGATAAAGGATATTATATGAACTTACCCGAATAAACAATTATAAATCAATTTTTAGAGGGTGATGTTTGAGACGATGTGCAAAAAAATCAATTATTAATAAAAAAAAGAGTAGTTGATGTGGCAAGATGGATCAAAGTTTCTTACTAATGCCCATAATTTTTTTTCAGGCGCAGCAAAACTATGGTCAAACACAGTGAAATGGTTTCAACAAAAGTAAGATCTATTCATTCTATGTATGCCAAATTAGGTACTGTCTAGCTATATGAGATAGCTGAGATTTACACGTTTGAGAATATTGTAATTAAGTTGAGAAGCAAAGAAAATTTGACTTAGGTATAAATAGATCGATTTTCCCCTCCATTTTTTTGTTTGAAATTATTTTCTTAGTATTGATTTCTGCATCAGTAACATATCTTTCAACTTCGTCAATGTTAGCAAAAAAAATAGGTATTTTCTACACATTTTAAAAACCCTAAACTAAAGTGTGTGGAACATATTTCTCTGGATCTAATGCTTATGATTCACGTCCATATGTTTTTTTAATATAGAAAAAAATCTAGTATTCCAACCTTAAGTCCTCATTTGACTTACGTCACGTTACCGTGGAGTCGCATTATGAAGGGTAAGCTTTTTGTGTTTTCTTATACAGACAGTAAATTTTTGAGGTAGAATGTAGGTAGGGAATCTGAAGCAAGTATTGTTTGTCTAAAAATGTGTATGCTTGTTTACAATCAGGCATTGGAATCACACACCTAAATTTTGCTTGTTTACGATCAAGCATTGGACTCACACACCAGAATTTATTTCTAAACTTCCCGCAACTACAATAAAAAAATCTGGCTTTTTTTTATTTAGATGTTATACAGGTGAAACAAAAGCCTGTTTTTTTAAAAGAATCGAGACATTGATAGATCAATTATTATAATATTATATTTTTAGAGATTTGTATATTTTTAAAAACTATTTCGTGGATCAAAATATCAGACATTGTAAATACATTGTTTAGTAAATATCAGTAATATTTGCGTATTTACGTTTTTTTATAAGAACACCAAACTTCGAAAAAGCCTTGTCACGTTCTTATTATTTTGCACCTATTGTCCTAATATTTCTTGAGAGTTTGTTGGATTTCTTGATCAATGTTCTTCGATGTAAGATACGTGTAGGCCGAACATGTTCCTAAGTTGTTCTTAATTTCTAACAAATGAAATCCTTATGTTGTTATAAAAAAACCACGTATCACATCAAATAGAACTGTGATACAGTGCGTAGGTGAGATTTTACTCTTTGAGCGCACCAACTTAAATTTTCTGTGCAGTAACAAGCAACTGTTTCTTTCAGGAAACATATTTTTGCAGTTTGGTTAATTATAAATTTGTAATGATTATTTTAATTTACATGTGGATTTTATTTTTGATAGAATTTTCAGTAATTTTAGGTTTTTTAGTATTAACTAGTTTTTGATCTATCATTTTCATCTAGAGTTTCTGTTGTGAAAAGATATAAACATCTTAATATTCACATAATCCAACCTTATACGCCGCAACTTTATTTAAACAGAATTGTACGTATTACTCAATCTTATATTAGAATTACAACAAATTAAAAGCATATTGTTCTCTGTAGATTTTGCGACACTTGAAGGGGTTTACTCTCGTAAAACACTCGCAGATTCATAAAAGCTGTGCCGTAACAAAGAAGACAATTAGTCAGTCAAATTCGCAAATTTGACTTGCACTTCTTTTGCTCGAGTCGAAAAATTGGCGATACATCTTCGCCAAAGTTGGCGAAAATATGTTTGAACTTTGCCTGCTGATAGCTAAAATAAATTCTATAAGATGAGTGAAAAAAAATTTCATTGTCTCCCGAATTTTCGAAAATTTAACATATTTTTGTAGAAAATAAAGGGGACTCTATTCTCGTTTTTTATGTGAGGAGGTGATTCTGCAACTTGTGAGAAAAATACAGCAGCCACCGGTTCCGTGCTTTTTCTGCGACGGCGCAAAAGTGACGCGTAACTTAGTGCTAGTGTAGTCTGGTAGAGCGCGGAACCTAAATCGGTCTGCGTAGCTCAAAACGAGCATTAAATACTCTAGTATTCCCCATCTAAGCACGGCCTCTCCTGAAAATAATAGACAGGGTAATCCTTCGATATTTGTAAGGATAGTCAAGTAAAGTACGGACATCTATATCTTAGCTCAAGAGTTTTTTTTTTTTTTTAGCGCGTGTGAACTTTGATATAAAAATTAAATTAAAGATTAAAGTGCACCAACAAAAAAGCTCGAGATGAGCTATTTGCGCTTAGTATAATATGGACAAAGTGCATTAAGTTTTTAGGTTTTATTAGGCTTCGTTGCAGGATTTTGTGCTTTGTGTTGGACAGGGAGTATATAACTCGATAAAGAATAAATAGATAGAGGATGATTTTTCTCGTCCTGTAAAACAAGTATGATGTTAACACAATTTGTGATTTCTACTCGCTCCGGCCTATGTAATTTTATCTTTTAGCAGCATTTTACTTGTAATATTCACAATTTAACAGCGAAATATTACTTATATTTTATCTTAGAAAACAACAACACCTTGTCTGTGCACCCTTGTGTCTGTCCTGCGGAGAAAATAGTTGCTTCTTAACTTTATTCGAGACCCTCGCAGAGCAATGTTATTACTTGAACAGGCGAACACAGATCCACGAAATACCGATGCCTAAAATATGTACCTAAAATATGTAAGACGGGCGCATTCCCATGGATTTTTTACACCAGTTTATGGCTAATTTTTACCGCGCGCGCCGAGGGCTGAGACACCAGGGGGACAGATTTTCATGAAAACGTGGGTGGACGAATGCAGGTCATTTTTATATGTTGCTTTACCCACATTGATAAAAGTAAAATAGACTGGCCACAAACTTTTTTTTATTTTGTTTTAAAACATTTTAACCTTTTTAAGTATAGTAAGGAAACTAAATAGATAACATTCTGCCTATTAAATTTCTTATGGGGATTGTTTATATGAGCAAGTAAGTATTTTTTTCTTTTCTTCTAGCCAGCTATAGCAGGCTATTTTTTAGGCAGCACTGTATGACTCAATGGCTTAGCTAGATGTAACAAAGACGATTTTTCATTAAAATTAACAGGACTCAACCCTTCAGCAAACTAAAAACATATATACAACAGGAAAAACGGCTAAACGTTCAGGATCTTGCAATCACGGTATAGCTAGCTAGCTATATGTACCACTTGACGTGAGAGATCAGAAACTTGGTCTTTGGTTGGCAGTCTACATCGTGTAGAACAATGAGTTTAATTCTGTAAATTACTGTAAATTATTCCTTGCAAAACATATCCATATCCAAGACATTCTCCAGTCAGAATGTCACGTGGTACCACTTTTGGTTGAGGGAAAACACAGACTTTTCATGGTTAAACTCTCACAGAAAAAGCTTTAAGTAAACAAGAACTACAAGTATCTGAATTAAATTAAAGCTAAATTAACAAAAAATCACCTAAAACTACATGAAAAATCCGTCCCCTATTTATAAAACCCTAGCCGTCTAAATGTCATGTTTTCCCTCTAATCATTATGGCCACCCTTAAAAATGTGGACCTGTAGTTGGTTTAAAAGTATCATACCAACCTCAACATGAATTTCGAAATTAGGACACCATCTCCAATTTCCCAGTAAGGCAAGTTGGACTTTGAACCCTCTATTCTCGGTAGTGAAAAATACAAAGGGTGCTAAAAAAGAGAGGCTATTTTTGAGATATTTATCACCTATCCTGGTACGTTTTCATTTACACACATAACAAAATAGGGCGATATTTAAGCTTCAAAGTGACTTGTTCTTTTTAATCTAGAACGAAATACTGCGACATTAAAATTTCATATATAACATCATGTTTCCAAAATTATATAACCAAAATACGGTGATATTTAAGCTTAGAAAGAACATGTTCTTGTCATTTTAAAACGAAATATGGCCAGTTTTACGAAAAAATTTTTTATGTTTAAAAAGTATAATTGGTTTTTAATTGGTTCACAATCATTTCAAAATTCCTTTTTATAATACATCATTAACACCTGTACATTGTATCACAAATGATATTTTGACAATTGTATTAAAGGTTAACTCCCTTGAAAAATCAAGTTGAGCTCATATGAAAGAGCTTAAAAGGTTGTCTAGGAATTTAAATATTTTTTTTTAAAATTCTTTAGAATTTGGACTAAGAAGATTTACTAATTATGCATGAGTATGCTCGGCAAGGGTGTTAATTTAACATTTTTGAAAAGCCATATAGAGTTAAAAATGTTTTCTGGCCGTTCACTTTGACGAGTTTTGAACATTTTACATAATTTTTTTTATTTAGTTACCATAATTATGCTCAACGACATCACAATTTCACGTAATTAGCGCTACTTTTAAGACAAATATCTCAAGAACGGACAAAGATTTTTCCAAAAAATAAAAAAAATTTTAGACAACTTTCAAAGATCTTTTATATGAGCTCAACTTGATTTTTTAGCGAGAGACAACATTTAAATTTTCATTAGTTTTTCTAAATCGTTTCAAAATCGTTTCACAATAGTTTCAAAATTGTTTCATTTTTCTTAGTCTGTTATAAAATCGTTTTGTGAACAAATATGAAACATTTAATTTGTTTCATAATACGATTATGAAATGATGTAAAGAAAATATTGAAACGATTTCCATACGATGAAAATCCTATCAGTTCGTATCAAAAATGAAACTGTCTTGGAGACGATCCCATAATGGATTTTTCTATCATGTAGCATTTTGACAAATATCTACTGTGATTGCGGGATCCTGCATTTAGTGGTTTTTTCTTACATTTTTGATGTTTGAAAGTCAGATATAAAATCTGAGCAATTTTGTTACTGAAGAACTAAACTGCTTCGCTAAAACACACTAAAAGGATTATATAATACATTTTTTATATCTACTCACTTGCATATCATATCCATTTCTGTGTTAACATTTATAAAATATTAATATAATCATTTGACAGAGGAATGAAACTTGTTCTAAAAAATAGTATGGTTTTCTATTTTCTGATTTGTAGCTAAGGAGATATTGCATAGGAGACTTCTGTCACCTGGATGTAACAACATCGAAAACGGTAAAGTAACAAGTAAGTAAGCATTACAAAATTTTGACTCCTTGCCATTCACATATCTAGCACATCATGTACATATTTCTCTTTGAAGCTAAAAAATGATCATAATGAACTAAGCAACTTCTTACATCAGAATCCCTGTTTTTTGTAATTGTTTAATTGGGAAGGAGAATATAAGTTCTTTTTAGCAAATGTTATAATTTTATGTCATTTCATAACAACTCTCCCAAATCCTCATGTTGTAACTATAAACCTATAAATACAGTTGATTTTCTTATCACTTCGAATCATCTTTGCTAATACTATGAAAGCTAAAAAAGATTTTTACAAAAACTAAAAGATTCCTATACAACTACAAGTGAAAAATTTTTTTAAATCGAAATTGTTGCTTGACATTTTGAGGTCTTATTGAGGTTAAATGTTACCTGGAAGTTTTCCTTTTCAAATCTACTTTTGTGAGTGTTGACTTTACACAATATCCTCGAATACTATAATATTTATTTTTTTACTTTAGTCTGATGGATAAATATACTTATGAAGAATTGTTACACCATTGTGAAAAATTAACCAGAAAACTCTCTCGCTATGAAACACGTTTTTCAGGTAAATATGTCCTTAAAATCTACTTAACACTTTTGTGAAGGATTTTTGAATTTTGGCCATCTGTCACATCAACATTAATGGATCTGAACATATTGGAAAAGTAAATTAAAATTGAAGAAAAGTAAATTTTCTCTCCAATCTGGAGAGAAATACTTCTCTTTTGAATGGGTCTTCATTTCAATGTGGTCACTAACTAATGGCTAAAAATTTGCTTTCCTTATTGTAACCTTACTTTCTACATACTGTGAATGACGGAACAAGCACCCCCTGCTGAATAACTGCCCCCTGCTAGAATAACCCTCCCCCCTAAGAGGCATTTTTTCAATAAGCGCCCCTGATTGAATAACCAACCCCCCCCCCCTCCTATAGCCAGAGGGGGTCCTTATTTCAACATACCGGGGCGCTTATTTGGAACAAGGCATAGAAAGTAAAGATTCAGACCAGGAAGACAAATACGAAAACATTAAGATAGATTTACGGTATAAATGCTGTTTAGAGTAAAGGGTTAAGTAATTCTTTGCGCTCATATGACAGTGTTTCCATATACCTTAAATTATGTGTTGTGTTTGTTTCCAGCACTGGTTGAAGCCTATAAAAATTTACTTGAAGAGAAGCAAGTTCTTGAAACAACTTTAAAAACTTTATCATCAAAACCTCAAAAGAAAACTGCTGTTAGTCAAAACAAAGAAACATCTGAAAGCAGTAAAGTTAAAAGTGATCCACTAGGTGCATTACAAGAAAATTTTGACACCTCTACTGAAAGTATATCAAAGTGAGTAAACATTTTTTTAGCATCTTAAATAAGCGAATTTTTGAAGTAAAGTTTTCCTAGGTAAAATTTGTGAAGTAAAATTTAGCTACCGTTATAAATAATAACAATAATTTGATTAATTTATCAGTGTTTACAACGTGGAACTAACCAAAACATTGAACCAACCAAAACATTGAACCAACAAAACATTGAACCAAGAAATTGTTTTTTTTTTGTAACCATATTTAACTGTCTTCATTTTGTTAGTGAGACTCAAGAAACTGATAAAGACACTGAATGCTCCCAGGATGAATTAATAAAGTCGTTAGAAGAAAAAGTCACTGCCCTAAGTACAGCATTGCAATCTATGGCGGAAGGAAAAAATAAAATGGAAATTGTATATCAAGCTGACAAGAAGGCTATGCTAGTAAGAGCTCAAAAATAGTCCATGTATTTTATTGACGTGCAACAGTAAAACTTTTATAAATCTTTGATTTTTATTAAGGCGGAGCATAAAGCACAAATTGCAAAACTAGAAGAGGAGAACACACATGCAGTGAAGTTACAAAATGAAGTAAGTCTGTGTATGCGATATCTTTCGTAGAAGAAATATGTTTTGAGTCAACTTAACGTATTAAACCTACAAGAGTCTACAAAATATATTGAGACAGGGCGGCAAGTTTTTCCCCCCAAGTAGTTATTTTTCTTTACTAGGTTCACACAATTTAAACTTGTCAATGTTCACAGCGGATTTAGGATTTAGGATCTTATCTGATCTCAACTACGAAAATGTGGTAATTGTTGATTAGCATCAATGTGGCTGTTTTTCTCCATTTCCAGGGTTGCTTGACCCTTATGGGCATGGACGGATTATTCCGTAAAGCGGACATACTATGAAGTGCGACTTGTGCAATTTAAATGCTGCTTATCAAACTGGGCATCTGAAAAAGTAGCAAACTTCACGAGTTGATGCCTTTTGACAACTTTTGTTCAAAAGAGTGCCATTGTCTCAATACTTTTGTAAAAAGTTGTAGAAGATTGGCAACAATGATTGTCATTGTTTCTGCAAACCTTAAGCGATCAGAACAATGATTCGTTTTCCATAACATTAGGTATTTCCAGCCCTGATAGTCCTTAAATTTCTTTTGTCTCAGCTACATCAATATCTTATTCCATTTAGATAAGAGGGAAGTTGTGTCAAGAACAAAGTGATCGAGAAAGTGAAGAGAAAAACTATGCATCCATGATGAAAGAATTACAAGAGTTGGTAGCAGCAGAAAGATTGGAAAAGAATGAGTTAAAAACCCAACTGACGGAAGTAAGATAAAGGTTTTATTAGTGGACTGTCGATGTTTGACATTAACATTAGAATAGAACTCACTCTTCCGACACGATAAATAGAACAAAGCTACGTATCCTGGGTACTTTTACTGTTTAAGTTTTTTTTGATCTTCTGTTTAAAAGGATGATTTTGCGCATTTTTACCAGCTTTATTGCTCTTTAAAAGCAACATCACAAGCAACACTCGTTTAGTTGCCCATCAACGAAATCTGAAACGGTTAATTGAATTTGAAAAGGAATCGACAACATTAAGCGGAATTGTTACTGAGAAACATTTGAAGACGTTTTTATCTTTATCATAAAAATCTTGTTATTACGCATTCCACATTTGGTTGGCATGCGAAGCAGAATAGTTACTTTTTTTCGTGCTTAAGTGTTGATGTAATTCTAAATGTTTTATATCAATCTGCGATAGATATTTCTGGCAACTTTATATCTGTACCTTTGCTTGCATCAGTAAGTATTCTTCCATATGCAGTATTAAACGGTTCAGTTATGATTACTTTTAGAGGGAATTGATAATATCAAACTTATCTGAGAAGCAACATCAAGATTATCAGGATTCGATTCAACAACTTACCGACGAGCTAGATCTCTTAAAACTTAAACATTCAGAAGAAGATGAGAAGAGGCCTGAGAATATCATCAAAGGTCTCGCTGACCAAGTGGAACAGATAAAAATCGGACATGTTAGTAACCTTGAAATTGAACAAACGCGGGCAAAGCATGCTGAAGAAATTTTAAAGTCGACTCAAGAACACGAAGAACAGAGGATTGCCGAGCTCGGTAGGTTGAGAGTAGTTGTGTTGTGATACGTTAAGTGGTGGCTAAACAACTAACGTGTTCAACTTTCACGACTGCCTCCCCTGAGCTTTGAAGTCGAAACCTATACAAGCCTATACTTGTTGATGGGGTGGGAAGTCCTAATAACGGGTTTAATAGGTATATTAGTATTTGGCAGAAAGAAGGAATATCCAGAAATAATATGATAATATATTAATCTCTAAGGGACCTTTCGTTGTACCTTAATGTTTCCGGTTTTAAGGCTGTAGGGAGATCCATCCTCGGCACAAGTCACTTATATTAACCATAATCAAAAAATTTTATGCAATGCTGTTACGGCCCTGGAGTGAACAAATTTTCAATTACTAGCAAGTTTACATATAGGTATTTCAATTAATTAACACTTATAGCTGACAAATTTTGTGACTTGTGAAATTAGGGCCGTCGTATAAAGGGCAGACGCGACCAGTATTTGCTCAATAAAGGTTATTTTTAATTGAATCCAATGAGTTGTTACAGGTGTATCACCGTAATAGTTAAAAACAAAAATTGAATAATTGCATTGTGTTTATGTTAGAGTCCAGACTGTCAGAATTATCAGTGATTGTTGGAAGTTACGACAAACAGAGACAGGAGGATCAAGCTGTTATAAGAAGGCTTCGTGAACGGTTGGAAAACCTGGAAGATGAAAACTCTGCTCTGTCGAGTACACAAAACTCCCTTTCGAACAACGAGAGTAAAATTGAAGAACTACAGGACCAAGTGACAAAGTTAAGGAATTTATTAAAAATGGCGTGGAAAAAAGCTGATCGTCATTTAGGTAAGTTTTAAGATTTTGTTGTTTTTGATATTTTTTTGCTATTTTGTCGTCTGTCTGTAATTGAAATCCTATCCGTGTGTGTGGGCTTTCGGTTACAGACGGGGCCTTCTTTAGTTAAACTCTATGTTACGCTATCTAGTTATTTAAGCCAAACGAAGCATGTAAACTAATCTTGCAGTCAGTTTTTGTTAAAGTAGCCCGCAGGTTTTTGTTAAAACGGCGCGTGTAACAATAAATAACTGAACGTGTGACATTGTTTGTTTTAGACCTTCAGATTTTATCCAACTCAGAAATCGACGATATTTTAAAAAACGATCCAACACATCACGCATGCCGTGTTGAATATAAACAACTCAAGGACGAGTTTGAAGGTTATAAACGTAAGCTGCGCAACAACAAGGTTTTAAAAGATGACCATGTGTCAGAAGATATAAACGATTACAAAACGAAAATTGAGAAACTGCAGACAGATATGAAAAATATGGAGGAACATTTTGAAGAAAAAGAAAAGGAGAGCATAAGTCTGATAACAAAACTTCAAATCGATATAACATGCACAAAAGAGAATTATGAGCTACAACTGGAAAGCTTGCGTGAAGATCATAAGAAAAACATTGAACAGTTAGATACTGAAATACATAAACAACGAATTAGAACAGTAGATTTGTTGCAAGAAAAAGATACTGAGTTGGAGCGACTGCAGAAGATAGTGTTCGACCGAGAAGATTTGGTTCAAACGCAGAGCATCAAACAAAGATGTTCAGTTAATGACTCGTTTTTAACCTCCGATCTTTCTTTTATTCAGGACGAACCATGCAGTGTAGAGGAAATGTTGGTTCAATCTCCCACAGTAAGTTCTGGTCACTTAATCGTTTAAAAACCGAAAAGTCTATTCGAGATTACACGAGTTTGTTATATTTTGTGTACCGAGTATTCTAAATGCCGAGTATTTGGGTACTGAGTATTTGATATACCGCGTATTTGGGTACCAAGTATTCAATATGCGAGTATTTGGGTACCAAGTATTCGATATGCCAAATATTTGGGTACCGAGATGGATATGCCGCGTATTTGGGTACTAAGAATTCGAAATGCCGAGTATTTGAGTACTACCGTAATTCTTCTAATTTGGTGTTCTTTCTAATTAGCGCTGATAGCCTTTTTTTCCAAAAAGTGAACAATTTTTCCCCTCTGATTGTTAGTGCGGTTAAGTTTTAAGAGTTCAAAATTTCCTGTAATTAAAGTGACTGTACTAAATGTACACTAAATTAAAAGAAATACGGTAGTCGATGTATTTAAAATAGCAGGTATTCGGGATGCCGATTACCCAGAATATCGGGAATAGGGATTTACCAGATATAGAGTTCGATAGCTACTGATATTTTTAGAGCCCAACTGGTCATAATTTATTCCACTATACGGAGCAAATATCACATTATGAATCTGAACTTTCATTATGTCGATCCCAACTTATCGATCTTCAATCTGACGTCAGAGACGCAGAGCATAGGTTAGTTGCCACCTAGGCTACCATTATTGGATAAAATTTGCACTATTCTAACATGAAGTCACGTGATGCATGTATGTTTCTTATTAGGGAGGAGCAATCCATTAATCAAATGCAAGCATTAAAAGAAGAAATACGAAATTTAGAAAGAGGAAGGTATCGTCTTGTCGTATGGTTTTTTCGTGTGATGGTCACACAAACGGAGTTTAACTTAACTAGCTAACTTAAATTAAACCTTTAAATTTAACCCAGGTGTGTGCATGTTTTTATATTTTTATTTTCTCTAGATCACGTGAATCAGCTAATTTGGAGTACTTGAAAAATGTTTGTCTGCAATTTATGTTGACTGATTCTCCTTCTGTCAAAAAACAAATGTCACACGCTATATCAACGATTTTAACATTTAGCCCGGCTGAGGTAAGATTTTGTTTTTCTCTCATCTGTCATAGAACTTTATATATTAAAATGCTGAGTTGGTGAATAGAACCATTTTAAAGAAGCCGTTATTCAACTCTTCCTTTTTTTTAAATTTCAGCCTACAGTTAGGACACTTTCAAATTATTCTAATTTTGTAATAAAAAGCGACAAAATATACCCTTTTGGACAAAAAACAGCACCACAAAAGAATGTGTAACATAATGCTGACATCAACATAATAATTTTCTGTCACCTTAATAGGGCACTTCAGGCCTAAATTGATCCAAAAGATTTGTCATTCTATAATCAATATTAGCACAAGCAACAATTTGCATTGCATTTCGTGTGTACGAAGCACAATTATAAAATCGTGTTGACAACGAGTATTAATATACAAAGAAAAATAAGGCGTTTATATTAAGTAGACGTTCTGCTAGTAATCTGAAATCTTTTAGCCTGTAAATAGTCGAACTGTATTTTCTTCGGATCAGCAATAATGCATTCTGCTTATTGATAATTTGAGATCACAATTGTTTTCATGCAAAATCTTTGAAGTTTAATAGCTTTTAGGTATTTTGGGTATTTAGATGGTGCAAGTGCAGAAGAAGCAAAATTTGGGATGGTGGTAGCAGGCTCGATGATGGTACAAGTTCAGGAAAAATAAAGCTTGGGGTAGTGGTAACAGCCTCAATGAAGGTGCATGTGAAATTCGTGGCGTACTAAATTTTTAACATTTAATTTTATATCTAGTTTATTTTTGTATATATATTATATTTAGTTTTTAGGATGAATTGTATTTTACAGGTGAAATTGGAAGATATTTATATACCATTCATATACCATCTAGTATTGTCCTTTCTTAAAACGTTTCTCAGTTATTTTGCTTTTAAAAAATTAACATAGTGTCCAACTTCCCCGATGTTTCGGTCAGAACTCATTGTTCTGAATGTATACCAACTAATCATTTATACGACTCTTATTTTTATGTTCAAACGTGAAAAAGAATCTGATACTAAGAGTGTTTAAAACCGTGTTTCGGAAGATGCAACGATACCCTTCTAGTTTTTTTAGTCTAGAATTAATCACTAACAGAGGACCTAAACTATGGAACAAATTCCTTGCCATAACGTAACACTTAACCGATTTAAACGGAAGCTAAAACATAAACTAATGATTAATCTCGAGGTCAAAAAATGAATGAATTTTCGCGAATCAGTTATGTCGAGATATTTCGCGAACCATTTTAAGGTCTTTCCGAATAATTAGTAGAAATGAATAATAAATTTAGTATTTTTTTGCAATTTAAAGTTATTTCACCTTTTAATTGAACTTTCGCTTATATCACAAAAAATAAAAATCATCGAGAAAATCTAGAGAAGAAAAAGCAACATGTTTTCTTCAAAAAGTTTCGCGAAGCTAATTTTAACTTTTGAAGGTGTAGAGGCTTGGTGACAGACTACATAGTCTTTTCCTTGCTCCTCTCACTTTAGCTAATCCGCAATCACACCTTTCTGGATTCTATGATTTTAGAATAGTTATAGATTTGTATTTATTTTCAACGGGGAAATAACATGAAAAGTAATTATGTATTTTCAATTCGTTTGTGTATTGTACGAATGCACATCACAGAAATTCTCAGCATTTACTTCCAGGTTTCGTGTAAAATCTAAGAAGCCCTGGGGTTTTTTTTGGCAGAAAAGTTAAACAGTCAGGCTTCATTTGCCTAAAAATCTTTCGCAATTTTATTCTTGCGTTTTAAACTGCAATAATAAAGCTCTGGTATTTCCATTCTGTGAACAAGTGAGAAATAAAAGGAAAAGATTTTGTTTTTGGTAAAGATCTCTGAGAAACTTTATTCAAACGATTTCGGACAGGCAGGGGAAACCCTGGGGACGAAACTGTCCTCGACCCTCAGCCCTAAAAAAAATCGTGTGCATTTTACACGGACTTATCAGTACACGTGGAAAAATTGCAACAAAAACAACGATCAGAAAATGAAGGAGAAGTATAGCTAAACATTTCAGCAAGTAAGTATATGTTAACTATATATACCAGTGTCTACAGTACCTCTTTGTTGTAATAAAATATTGCAATAAAGTGCATGTCCATTTTTTTTCTTCAGTCAGTCAGGAAAAAAACTACTTGCTGCTAGGGGTGTCAGCAACACCCGCAAAAAGGTTTTTCCAATGACGCTAGCTAAAAAGGGAGCATCAACTGCGCTGTGACATAAAAGGGATGCATGAAACTGTTCCATTGAATTGAGCGGGGCCATAGTTTAGTGGTTATCACTCTCGTACTCTGTGCGGGAGACTAGTCTTGATTCCCCTCATAGCCCCAGGGTAAACCCAAGCCATGTGAGGAAAACTGGGTAGATGGCGCACTGTGTGGGTCGTTAGATGTGCCAGGGAGTTGTCTGGCAGAGCGCTGATTCTAATTAAGTTTGTGTAGGTCAGAGTGAGCATTAAATACTCCAGGACTCCCCATGAAAGTCATGGCCCCTCCTGGAAATAATAGACAGGGTATATCCCTTGATATTTGTGAGGCTAGCCATGTAAAGTATGCACATCTATCAAGAATGAATTATATACCCATTATTTCACATGTAAACAACTTGAAAAAAGGCTTTCCCCATGCAAGCAAATCTTCTGGTTATAATAAACACGAGGGTGCCGACTTGCGGGCGTTTTTCAAGGTTTTTTTAAGGTTTTCATCTGCAACCGCTGGGAAAAGCCTGGACCGTCCAGAAGCGCAGGGCGAGCTCATTGGTCTCATTTAAATTTTGTTGAGAAGAAGGAAGGTGCATTTTTGTCGTCGTATATTATTTGTGTGATTTTATTACAGCTATTTATTGAATAAACACTACCAATGCTCAACATTAAAAGACAAAAGTTAAACATGGAAATAAATGTTAAAAAAAAAGTTGTTTCAGGGGTGAAATTTTAATTTTTTTTAAAACGCAGGAAGTTGTCTGACAGCCCCCATGGTTTTTGCAGCGTTTCTGGCAAGTCAGCACTCTTATTAATAAACATAATAGCATGGAAACAAGGGTAGAAATTATTTATAATGTATATAACTTAGGATAGGGGCTTTTTCCTAAGAAAGGCTCTTGTGTTAAGTTTTCTCCTTATGAAGTTGTCTTTGTACAATGATCAAATAACATGGAAACGAGGCTATGGCTTTGTAAGATTTTTATTACACCGCATACAGTGAAACCTTGCTATGAAAGATTGTTTGCATTATGTATAAATGTGACAACCATCTTTTAGGAACTGCACCATTACACAACATTGCCGATCTTATCTTTCACCACTTTTCGATATTATAATACTAGTCCATACAACCCATGTCAAAATCCACTAAGGCAAATTTTGATGACATCTGCAAGAACCCGTCAATAAACAAAAAATAATTTTTCAGACATTTATTTATCTGTTGCCTCTATTGTTTAGAGTCTGATCAAAACAACGTATAGAATCCTGTCCTTTGATGAACGGTTAAGGAAATGTAAAGGTTTAAAATTTTGTTGACCTGTTAAAATAAGAAAATTATATTTTTTTAAATTTGTTTACCCATTGCCTTCATCATATAGACCTTAAAACGCTGATCAAGGAAATGTATAGAATCATGTATCTTTAATAAATGGTTACAGAGATATTGGGGTTTAGAGGTTTTTTTATGACATCGTCAACCCGTTCATTCCGAAACCGATTCGCAGACCCAGGAAACTTACCCAAATTGGTCTCAGGTGATCCCTAGTTACCCACACGGTAAAAATCGTTGAGTCACCACCTCTTTTTCAAGTTATTTGACCTGAAAATTTTAAATGCATTGTAACAGCTTTAGTAATTTAAAGTAAGATAATGACTTTAAATTACGTTGTGCCGTAGCGTCAGAAAATTTAACATTTGAGTCAAGTTTTTCTGTTACATCAAAGAAAAATGAACACATATCCACTTTGCCTGTTACAGACAGACAGACACACACTCTCTCTATTATTATAGAGATTAAAAATATAAGGTCTTCAATGTTTACATTAAATATTGCATGGAAAAAGGTTGACTTTTCTTTCTCATCAACTTTATTTTCATTTCGAAATTTTAATCTTATTTGGAAATTGTATTTCGAAATATCATTGGTTGATAAATTTCCATTCATCACGGCGGTTGTACTTATTCCAACTTCTGCAATACTAGCGAATTAGAAAAAGTTATGCAGTATGCTTAAGTGGTCGCTTATTCATATACGACTATGGCGGATGAAGTGTGAACCCTCTGAGTGGCCCACTTCACACAGCGGCTCAGTCATTTAATTTTCTTAATTCTCTTTTTTTTTAATACCAACTTTTTAACACTATCCCAAAACTGGAACCAAAATTAGCATGGTGTAAGATCATAAAATTGTCACACTTGGTGGGAGTTTATTTTCTTCTATTTACTATAGAACAAGCAATGATGGCAGTTGGATAAATCTTAATTTTAGAAGAGCAAATATTTCCAACACTGCATTTTTTATGCATACAAACTGCATAGGATTTGTGATACATTGTTTTTTTTACCTCTTGCAAACCGACAGGCAAAACAATCCATGCGAAGCTGTGGACCAGCCCAATACAAACTTTAATTCTAGGTGGGACATGTCACTTGCCTTTGATCCCTTGATATTTATTTTTTGTTGCAGCGACTAATATAGAAATGGATTGATGATAAGATATAATTCATAATTTTAATTTTTTTTTGTAAAAAGATTTGCAGATAGCATTTCAATTCGCAAATTGCAAGTTACGACAAAATCTGAATCCTTGATCAATTTTTTTTGCACATGTGCGAAAATAAACATGAAAACTTATAAGGGGGGTTATAATCAGATTGCAATGTCTGAAATTTAAGGAGCCAAATTACTAGAGAGGGGGCACTTGTTAGAAGGAGGGGGGCTTTTGTTGAAAAGTTTAAAAAATTATGTTGGGTAAAATGAAAACAGTATTGTATTGTAGATCATGTGCATGATACCTGCTTACGTTGAGTGTCCTGTGCTGTAGCTACCATGGAAGAAAAATATATATTTTTAAATTTTTTCCAAGTTGTATTTCTTGGATGAACATGATGTTCAAGTTTACGTACCAATACCGGTATACTGGTGTTTAAGTTCTGCTAGATACATCACTAATAAAGTAAAAATGTGGGTGACAACTGTAGATGACAACTTTAATCATGCTTTAGTAGATATTCTTTGTGCAAAAAAATTGTTGTTGTTGAGCAAATCATTTTTTTGTTTTATTTATATCTACAAAAAGAAATGAGAAAACAAAAAACTGAGTAAATTATCCACTAATTTTATAAAAAATGTATGTTTGTTTCCAGGTAGTTACCAAAGTATGTTTACATTAGTACTAGGAAAATTAAAATCTCGATGACATTTTTTTACCTAATTTACCTCTAAGTGCAATATTTTAAAGTATATACCAATAAGCTCTTTTCCATATCCCATGTTTACAAATAATCGTGGCGGCTCTAAATGTTAGTGCAACACGAAAACGAGGTTTATCTTAAACCATTTGAAATTGTAGCGGGAAAGTGCACAAATTACTTAAAATAAGTATACATTTTTCCCTATTTTTGGCTGCACTTGAGTGAATATGGATCAGTTTCAGGCGCTATTACCTCATAGTAAAACAGGTAATGGTTTGGAAGACTTGGGATCATTGCGTGTTCCTGAATTAAAAAGATTTTGTTTGTTTACAAGGAGAAAACATCTGGCACAAAAGCTGACCTTTTCCTTCGAGTTTATGCTGAATTTTGTCGCATAACAAATGAAAGCAACAATATTAATATTCTACATGTTCTGAAGAAGATCGCAATACTTATGGTATTATAAAGGGAGATTGTCATAAGGTCCCATGGAGCCAAGATCTCAGTAAAACACCACCATTTACATTTATTCAACTGTACAATTATCTTGTAATAAGAACAGTTAAATACAAACATATTCTTCTTAAAAATACACAGTACAAAAGGCTTAAGTCATTTCAATTCTTTTAAGAAGGATTTATAAAAAATATTGGAACTGCCTCAACAAATACACACTTTTATTTTGATGTTAAAATGAAGGCGTTCATGAGAAATAAGTTGTACATGTTCATTGTAAAACTACCACTACTGGTGATGTTGCAGCTACGCCTTGCACCCGTTCTGCAGGTACTGGTCTTTGCGGGTTTGGCCATTGTAATCATGTAGGTTGTGTGCTCTTTCGATTGGAGAATTACAATCGTGAAGGCTTGAGAGAGATGCCATCTTCTTCTTGTACATGTTGGGATGTACCACATAACTTGTCGAATGCTGTACCGATGGAGGAGGTATTGGTAGCTAAAATAAAGTTTGGTAGTAATCTAAAACTGTAAAGCCAAAAACAAACTTGTATGATCCACACGCTGTAGACGTAATGATACACACTTGAATCAACTTAAGCAAGACCCTTCTGCTTGTTTGGAGCAAAGTTGCTTTTTTTGTTCCATGAAATGAACTCATATCCATCTCAAGGAGCTGTTTAAAAGGTACAAGAGGAAGTGGTTAGTTTCGACACCAATCCTGACCATGTTGTGACATCTGAGCCTGTAATGACTTCAAAAGAAACACCTTGCTCTTTCAATAATCACTATGATATCACTAAAAGAGCATTCAAGCATATGATGGATCATTATGCTTCATCCCTTTCTATTTCTCAATCAAAAGAGATTTGCCACCAGCTCTTGAAGGTGCAACAATGAACCAAGGGTTTGCAAAGCATATCAACACTTTGCATGCTGCTAGAAGAGCATACATAGAAGCTGAGTCATCATCAAAAATCAGACGTGCCTTAAAACATAAAATTAAGGTAAATTGTACTCAATTTGACAGAGGTTGTAAAGTCTTTTACAAGAAAGACGAATGCAACAAATGGAAAGGACCTGGCACTGTAATAGGTCAAGATGGAAAAATTGTCTTTGTGCGACATGGAAATGTTTATGTTAGGGTATCAACCAACAGATTGATTAAAGTTGGGCATGAATTTCAAGAGCCAACAGAAATAAAAGTTAACCTCAGGTGAGGCGAATTGCATTCGTGAATCTTCAGACGAAGAAAGCACTAATCAATGACAGCATGCAGATGCTGATATACACAATGGATTAGAACTTGACGATGTCACCTTGGACCAAAACATGACTGACAACATTACGGGTATGCCAAAGAAAAACGATGAAATTCGCTACAAGCAACCAGGTGACAACATTTGGAGAGAGGCAACGATATTCAGCAGAGCTGGCAAAGCAACTGGGAAGTGCAAACTGGGATGCACTGTACCTATCTGAATTACTGGGGAAACTGCTAAGAAAAGACGTAAAGAAAATCACAATAAATACCAAGATTGATAATAATAATCTACATTCACTTATATATTCAATGAAAGTAATAATGAAAAACGACTGCGTATTGATATAGCAGCAATAAAAGATATGCTAATTCGTAAAGAAATCAATACAGTGGAATGGATACCCACCGAAAGACAATTGGCTGATTGTCTGACAAAACATGGTGCTAGTTGTCAGAGTTTACAAGATATTCTGTTGATTGGAAAACTTGATGTGTGACATTTTAAAATTGACTATTATCAAAGTGTTTCATTTTATTTCCTTGTGCACACAGGTTGTGTACCTTCTTTTGCTGCAGACATTTCAAACATAATGGACGTTCTACGAACTACAAGAAAAAGGGAGGCATGTGTTAGTGTTGATCATTATGTTTATTATTTGTTTCTTTATAGTGTAGTATTATAACTGGTGAGTGTAATAAATATATGTGTACATTGTTTCACTATCTATGGTTATTATCTATTTTACACTTATATGTGGAGAAAATATTTTTTGATGAAAAACACTGGTCTTCTAAAATGTTACCTGCGTTGAGTCATTTTTACAGAAGAGCTGTGTTGTCTGAGTATTTTACACAGAGAGTTGCAGATAGGAAGAAATTATACTTATACATGGTGGTTGGACCAACAATCCTTAACGCTAATAGTAAAAAAACAGCTTTTTTTAAAGCCACAAATTTATAAAATTCATTATTTAGCTAAACATTCTGTCCAGCTACCTCCTTGTACAGAAACTTTTTTACGCTTACATGAAACTTTATTTTCTCAAAAATTATTTGGTTCTTCCGTAAAAATTAAGTATTTTCATTGGTTGATCATAGGTAAACAAATAAGTTGATCTGTTCATATTGGTTTTAAAAGTTTATTTATTGCTATGTACACCTCCAGGGAGCATATTGTACAGATTTATATAATTTCGTAAGCTAAGGATTTTTTTTTGATGAAGAGCGAAAAACTTTTCCGTCTATTTAAAATAAGTTATTTAAAATAAATGTTGATATGGCATACCCAAAATCAATGTTTTTAATTTTTTGTGGCTATAAAAATAGCCGTTTTATTGTGTTTGGCGTAGTATAGTAGTAGAATGTGACAAGTTTAAACAATATATTTTATCTCTTATCTTTTCTGCCTGGTGGGGGCGTAATCGTGGTAAAAAGTTAGTTAAGTAACAACAAACAGTGAATATCTGATTCATAATTGGTGACAACGACAAAGGGATTATTCCATCCAGAATGTGATAACATTTCTACCAATTGCTCCTTCCACATGTATTCTGAATGCAGCAGTCCTGTGACTGTGATACCATAAAAGAAGGGGTTTGTATAAAAACTTCAGTACCATCAATGATAACACATGTTGTGGGATACTCTCGAAATTGGTTAGACATGTATTTTCGAACCATTTGTTGAGAAGGAAATGAGAACAACAGAGGAAGTTCATAATAAAGAAAGTTTATCCAAGTGGTAAGTTTTCTTGAGATGTGACCAAAAGATACATTAAAATGATCAGCAATATCATCAACAAACAAACCAACCTTTAAACGTACTAAGACAATAAAAAACTCATCCAATAAAGACAGTGAACGTTTACGACCAGGTTTGGAATGACAATATCTTAAGACTTTGGACCAGACCAATAGTTGATACTATGTAATTTTGGTTCCGAGTATGAGAAACTGATATAACAGTGACTCACAGTTTCGAAAAACAGTGTAAAATTTTACTGTACGTGGATCACTTTTTATTTTTTCTAAAGAAAATGCATTGCTCTGGTATGAATTTTTTTCATTGTTAAGATCCATAATTTTATTTTTTAGCACAACAATATTATTGGAAAGTTCCTTGATGTCATCTTCCATTTTCTCCTGAAGTATACTATATTGACTAAGGAATTTTGTGTTGAATGAAACTTGGCATATGAGTGATCATGAGCTGTTGTATACTCATTTCTGTCATCGTTTAAAACATAAAAGGCAGTTGAAACTAATAGGTAAAACAATGCTATTATCTTCAATATTAGATGTTGAAATCGAGTGTTCAGTTGATAAGGAGGCACTGCAATTTCTTGGAGGGGGTCTAGATGGTTTAGTGGAAGTAAAACGAGTGTATAGGTTCAATGATGGTTTAATTCCCTTATGCAATCTCCAGCTGGTTGGGTTTCTTTTATATTGGTCTTCTCTGAAGGTGACATAGATATGTGTTCTTGGTAACAGAGAATCCATTTTTACCATCTTGACGCTTGATCAAGCTACACCATGCATTTTTTTCCGGGTATTGCATGGGGAATTTAAAAAAATGAAATAGGGTTCTACTTCCGTTTTTGTTGTAGTACGTGCTGTTACATCCAAAAACTGCACACTCCAAACTACGAGAATATTTTCGTTTTCTTGCCACACCCTTACTACTACTAGCCTTTTTTATCTGTATCCATAATTTTAGAAAATATTGAAATAAAGCTCACTAAAAGGTTAAAATCTTTACTGCAGTGATACTCCTGTGTATTTTGTGGAACCGGAGCAGATATCAAATAGCATAGCATCAATATTTTTGGAAAACAGAATTTATTGTTAAGATTTAAACGTCATGTAGATTTGATTTTGTTATCAATGACATTATCAATTCACTTTTTTGTGTGCAACCAATTTTTTTGTATTCAATCTACAAGTGTTACAAGAAATCAAGAATAAACAAACAAGAACAGGCAAGAATATGTTTAATGTCATTTCTGATCCCTATTTTTAATTTAAAATGTATTTGTATCAAGATATTCTCCAAGTTTTATCACTTAAGCATATTAATTCTGGACATATGCCCACTTCATGGTTATACAGGTCACAATTGCCCAGGCGTAATAGGGTGAAATAATTGGTAACTTACCTTTAGAGGAAGATGAAATGGAAGGAACGTGTTTTTCTCCTACTTATTTTATGCGCTATCACAATACTTGTGTATTACCGAGGCACACTGAAATCCAAAAGACTACCCTTAACCAAATCAGAGGATTTAGACACATTTAAAGAAAAGCGCAACACATTTGCACTAGAATTAGATGATGACCATAACAATTGGCTGTCCATGCATCCTTGGGATGTTTGGCAAGAAATGGTTACAGGCAGAGAAATAACAGATCGTTCTGAAAAGTTTGTACATATGATATTGAAGGCTATGTCAGAAAGTAAGATTTTAAGTGCAGATGTTGGTTATAAGGGTACACAATTAAAAGCACGTTTATATTTGGATGGACCCGAAAAACAGGTTGTTGTGTTCAAACCAAAAAGGTAACATTTTTCTCATGCATTGCAAACATAACAATCCTGTAATCATAACTCTGTAATCAGTATATTTTTTAAAAATATTTAAATGCTATATCAAAAAGTGTGTGCCAAACTATTTTAGGTGTACTTTTAGGTGGCATTTTTGCTTTGGGCACATGTCTCTGAATAATTTTAATTATGTAATATAAACTTCAACGGCTTTTTGTTATGTTTTTATAGATACGAGCGTGACAAGGTATTAGGTGGAACACCCTATGAAGGCTATGATAGACATAATGCCGAAATTGCTGCTTTTCACTTGGATAGGTTGATATTTCGTATAAATTTTTTATAGATATGTTTTGTTAACAATGGTAATTGTTCTATATCAGTTTTAAAATCTACAATCTCGGTCAAAATATGCTGAGACATGACAGCTAATTTGAAAGATCGCCACCACAGGTGGTTGTGTTAGCTATTTCCACATTAGATTCACACATTTTGATCTTGTCAAAGTTTACTTGTCATGTTCAGACATTTAGGATCAATGATTATTTGCTAGAGTCTATACTCTTAAAATGTGCTAAGTGTTGCTGACGTCAGCATGGCCTTTTTCTGCGAATTGTGAGGCCTTCGTTGGCCCGACATGGATTATTTTGTGATGAAAGCCATGTTAAAGAGTACAACTACCAAATTTTGAACGTTGTCTCCCAGGCCAACATGTGCTCAAAAGTAGCGACTTTGCAGCCCGTTGCTGCAGATCAATGACCGTTTGACGCTTTTGTCAATGTTTGAAAAATGACGAAAAAAATGTCCTTACTTTTGTAAATGAAGAAATCTTTTTTTTTTTTTGATTTTATATGCAATTTCTTTTATAATGATTTTATAAACTACGTCACGAAATTGTTGTCAGAAGACTTGACGTTGGGTTGCTCCGGCTGCCAAGTGAATTGTTTTAAAATTGGGATCATTTTCAAATGACTAATTTATTGCGGCTGTAAAGTAGGTGTAATCAAGTTTATATAGTCAGTAAGATTTGTTATGTGTTAATTTTTAGACTCCTTGGTTTTAACAGAGCACCCCCTGCAGCTGGTAGAATCATTAATTTAAACACAGAAGTATTACCTGTGTGCAAAAATAAATTGCGCAAAACATTTTTTACTGGTGAGATTTACATTGTATATTGTGCTTGTAAAATAACATGTTATTGTTTGTATGCTCATTTAAGTTCATTTTGTGTTTTAGATGGTTCGAATATTTGTTTCTATGGTGTATGCATGTATTGCAGAAAAGAGGAGCCAGCTTGTGGGAAGGGTGAAAAAATGGAGGGCTCTCTAACACTTTGGTTGCCAGCAAAATGGAAAGTTGCAAAGATGAGACATCCTTGGCAGAGAACATATAGAGACAAAAAGGCTAGGTTCGTTTTATTTGCTTGAAACTTATTTTACAGGCTTGTTGCAATAAGTCCGCCATTTTTTAGCTAAGTATTGGAAATTGAAAACAATAACATTTTACATTTCTTTAGATGGGAGGTTGACATGAATTACTGTGACAGTGTTGTGCGGAAAGTACCATACAATGAAGGTCCTCGTCTGTTAGATATCATGGATACTTCTATATTTGACTTTTTAATCGGTATGTACCATTTCGTGCTAACGTTTTATCGTTCTTTATTTGCGAGTTTTAATTTAGGAGGTAACATTTTAGGTAATGCTGACCGGCACCATTATGAATATCTTCAGAAAGATGGAAATCATGGAATGTTGTTACATATCGACAATGGAAAAAGGTAAATAATGAGTTAGAACGGATAACATGATGAATGCAGTAAATGAAATTCTAATAATATAGAATTTCTGAAATGTAGATGAGGTGACTTAATTTACCAGCCTGGCACTTAATCGAACCCGTCCTAAACAAAGGTGTTTCACATGAGAAAAGGGCCATATAGTCTTAGGCCTGGAAATGTTACGGTAACAATCGTTTTGTTATCGCTCAAGAAGGTGTTATCAGGTAACAGTAATCATGACAGAAGCAATCATTACCGGAAACTAAAGCACATAACCTATTTCGTCCCATGCGATTGTTTTGAAAGTAATAATTTAGCCACAGAAAGCACCTTATATCCTCTCTATAGTAAGCCGTATTTTGTCTGTCTGTCTGTCTAATTTAAAGACGGACGACCCCAAAGATTTTTCCATGAGTTAATGATTAGTCTATAAATATAATATACCTACTATATCTTTAAAAAACACGTCATGAATTGTCGTCAAACAACTTTAATGGTTGCCGTGGTTTGCTCTAGAAATAATTACACACTACACACAAGGCGCACACAATTTACAACCATTTAAAAGTCCTTTGTGTTCTTTCACTTGGCACCAACACGTGAATAAACCAGTTTCCAGGCTTACTGAGTTGGATGATTTTATACAGTTACACGGTGCTTGCAGGTTCAGCGTAATAAAAAGTCACCGAGACAAATTTCATTCTTTCTGACAAAATCAGCTTGAAAATCCAGTTCATCTAATTCCAACTACTGTTTAATATCTTTACCATTAGCTGACACAGCATTAATTGCTTTTAGTTTTGGCAACCCACATGTAGATGAGACGAGCATATTAGCACCCCTATATCAATGTTGTAGGTAGGTGTGTTTGTAAGGCGGATTTTCAGATTACAGCTGGAAATCAGAGAAGCTGGCAATCCAATAATTTTACGTTTTTCGTGACATACGGGTGTTTATAGAAATTATCAAGTGATAATTTGAGAATTACGGAGTTTCATACCGCGCAAGTCTGGGCACTGGCAAAGCGCTTGTAGGGACAAATTTTTATATCCCCCGCAGAGCGTAAGGCATTTGCTAAGAAAAACATGCAGTACGAAGATTCACTTTTTCCTTTGTATTTTTACTTTTTAAACTGGTGCGATATATTGATTTTACAATTATTTAAAGAAAGGATACTCAGTATTGACATAAGATTGTATATTATAAAGGTTCAAGACCTAAACTTGATTATTAATTTAATTGCTTCAAGTTGTGGGGTACACTCATCATGAAAAGTTGGCAGTCAAAAGGGAAAGAAACCTTATTTTGGTAGTTAGTTACATCACAAGTTTTAATATTGTCTTAAAAATATCACAGTGGTGATCAAAGAGGGATTGCTAGCATGTCATTCAAGATTTATATAGCTACTAGTACAACCAAAATAATGTAGCTGAATAAACACAGTAAAGAAAACAATGGGTTTTTTTCTAAACTAATAGTTTCATGCTCATTAAACAGATACCTAGCTAGCTATAATATTAAAAAACAATTCCAAAATTTCTTATTTTGTGTTTGCTAGAAACTTTGTTTAACTAACCAGGCCGGAGCTACCTACATTTTTTATAAACCAAATTAAAAATTGTCAAAAAGCTGGCTGTATCTGTCTCGTTGTAGTTTTTGTTAGCTAGGGGTCACACTGGGTCACTCATATATATCGTAGCCTTATTCATACAGTAATCAGATATATAGGTGGGAAAGTGCCCAGATGCTAAATGGGATCATAAAAATGGGATCATAAAAACTCATTTCTAATATCACTCAACTTAACAGTGGAGTTCAAACACCAACTTAGCCTTAAAAATTGCTACGACTCAATTTTGCATAGGAATAATTTTAATCTGTAGCTAAAGTACAAAGTTTCGACTGTTGCAAAATATAAAATAAAATAACATACTGTGGTTAAAATAAACAAATTTAATGGAAAATAACTTTTTAAACAAATTTAGTGACTTTAACTGTTTTCGTCAAATATTTTCGGTTGCCAAATTTTTCTTATGTCAATGTACCAAAATTACTATAGCTATCACAAAATTGTAAAAGTAGACCTTGCCTAAATTTATTCTTGCATTTTACCAAAATTAAGAACACAGTAATACAGTGCAACATGCTATTATATATATCCCTTCCTAGCTAGTTATGTAATATTTATATACAATAATTTCTAACGAAAAGTCAAAGCCAGTCATTATATCATTGAAGTGTGTATTTTATTTTTAGTCGATTTCATCTGTGCTCTTTTTTATATTAACTAGTTAGCTATAATTTGCAAATAAATCCTTTATTAAATGCTCTTCCACGTTAATCCATGTCAAACTTGCAGATCCATATATAGCTAGCTAGCTAGCTATAACTTACTGTAAAAAACTAACTTTTTATAGCTAGCTGTAATTTTTATTTCTTCTTGGCAAAGTGCACTGATAATGATAGAATAGTGTTTCTTTTTAACCATTACTTTATTCCTCACAACACAAAATGTATGGTCTATGTAGCTTGCAACTTCAGGAAGCTAATCCCTAAAACCAACATCAACAATATGTCTTCTCTTGCCTCTCTATAAAAGTCAATAATTTAAGTTTTCTTCGATTCCAACATCTTACCCATGTCAATATACCACAAAGAGGGTTAGCAACAACATTTAAACGTGTTAATAAAAAAGCAAAACGTCAGTTAAAGTAAAAAATTAGTTGAAGAAACATCAGGCAGGATTTTGCATTTCTGCCTCTTTTCGCAGCACTAACCAGAAATAGTTGTGAAAAACTGACCATGAAAATTATTTGGGCTATCAAGACAAATGAAAACAAGCCAAAAATTTGTCCCTACAAAGCGCTTCGCTAGCGCCCAGACCTGCGCGGTATGAAAGTCCGTAATGATCAGTTGTGCTATCGCCAGGGTATTTTTCCACAAAAA
Source organism: Hydractinia symbiolongicarpus (assembly GCF_029227915.1). Taxonomy (NCBI): domain Eukaryota; kingdom Metazoa; phylum Cnidaria; class Hydrozoa; order Anthoathecata; family Hydractiniidae; genus Hydractinia; species Hydractinia symbiolongicarpus. Next base: position 26,661,519 of record NC_079884.1, read on the forward strand.
GTCATGAAGTTGAAAGAAATTTCTTGGGTGAAGTGGTGCATAACTTTTACCTTTTTTTTCATTTCATTTTACTGTCTTAACAAGTAAATATAAGATGCTTTGTTACTTCTTTACTGGTATAAGTCAGGGAAAATTATTTGAGCTGAAAAAACGTAGGAAAGATAAGTGGGAAATTTTGCACCTTGTGTTTGCAAGTTGAGGCGAAATAATTTAAGTAAGAACAAATACCTTAAAATGGTATTAAGTAAGAACGAATACCTTAAAAATGTATTAATTGGATTTCAACAAGACAGGCAACACGAAACATCCGTTAAAAAAAGAAACTACTTGTAAACAACAACCCAGCCATGAGTAAGTAAATGAAAGTAGAAATAGAAGTTTTACAAACAATAATAGTTCTCGAGACATTTCTTGTTCTAAAAGCTAAGGTGATCAAACAAACTTTGATTTTAATTGGCCCACTAGCTCAACTTGCAAGCAAACACATAAATTTGATCCTTTCAAGTAGGTAGTCAACAAACAACAAGTAAACAACAGGTGAGTCTTTAAAATACGAAAATTAAGCAACATTAAATTTTACCGAGAATCTCTCGTTGTTGAACGCGATTCCTGGCCACCTGCCGCTTCCATGATCGAGTTTGGCACTACTAAAATGGTTTATATGGGCATACATTTCGATATCATAAAATCGTTCGCGGTGACCCAATTATTTGTTGTCGAGAAAATCCAACATATAATCCAACAGGGTCTGTTTGTTCTCACATAGGAATATAGAAATAGAAATTTTCATCCTAGTTCTCACGTATTATACGATGCCATCGTTAAATAAAGTTATTCACATTTTCTATGCATTTTTTCAGGTTACGCAAATCTACTTATGCAAGACTTCAAACTTTTTCCACGGATAGTAACGACCCTTCTTCGTTAAGTGTTTTGTTGACAAGAATGTTACGCCGTGATCCGATTTACCCGATTTTGACGAAGGATCACCTTCAAGCTATTGATAGACGGTTACACAAAACGTTAGATGTTTTGAAAACTTGCTTTCAAAAGAAAGAAATCAATCATGTTTTATATGATGAAAATTTTTAAATTTTTTTAAAAGTGAGTTTATTTATTAAATATATGTTTATACCCAGTACTTCAGCAAATCGTATGGGATGCCTTCTTCTTGTGTATACAATGCCATTTGTCCATTGTAATGACTGATACGATTGAACGGTAACGCAGATTTTCCAGTGGCCCTTAAATAACTTTGAAAATCTTGCCGCATCTTGCTTAGGTATTGTGCACTTTTACTTGCTAAGGGTTCAATTACACGACAAAACACATACGCTAATTCGAATGCCTTTAATTCGAGTATCTGCTATTTCGAACAAATTTCTTGATACTTGCTTTATTTATAAAACTCTTTTTTTTACTTTTTTACTTTTACCTTGTTTATATGAAGACAGCGAATTTTCTATTTATATATTACCTTTGCTAAAAGTCATACCTGGTCGTGTATTTAAATTTGTTGGGATTGCCTTGCTTACAACCTCATTCCTAGAGTATGTTGCCTTTACAAATTCTTGTCACCAGAGCTGTTTGGGATAAAAGTCGAAATTACTTTCGAGATAAACATGGAGACAAAATTGGTCCAATCATTAGGTTGATTTAAAGTTTGAAAGTAGTCCTAAATATTCAGTGATTGTGCAACTAGGGAAAAGCTCGATAATATGCTTACCATATGATGTCATTTTTTTAGTAAGCCTGAGCTGTATAAGCTTATAAAGGAAAGAAATATATACCAAAGTTTTTAAATAAAGAAAATTAACTAGCCTTAGACAATATGCAAGGCAATTGTTTGCGAATTATCGCAAACTCACTTTTTTCGAATCCTGGTTTGTTGCAACAATACCTATTTTTAAAATGCGAACATAAGAAATAAAATCCGACGTGGTTATGGTTTATCAACAGAGATCCCAGTGGAAACAATTGTTCCAATAATTTTGTGGTAAATTAATAAACTTTGTTCCTTTTGACCTGAAATTTTTATTCTCCATTTTGAAAATATAAAAGAATAGACACTGTAATATGATGGGAAATCAAGCCTTATTTTTTTAACTGGATCAAGGTCTTTTCTTGTAATACATTTTACACTGTCATAAAACCTACTTTACTTACTGGCACATCAATTTAAAATGTAGCCCTGATTGAAAATATTTGTTGCTGTTGGATTTTTGTTGCTTAATATCGCCATTATAAATTCGAAAATACACCGGTAGACGAAAAATAGAATTTTTGTTTTACTGAAATCACAAAAAATCAGAATCACGGCGAAACGGATGTAAACGGAGAAGTGTAACAAAATAAAAATTAACACAAGGTATATATTTAAAAATTTAGAAATAAATAAATCCAATTCATGAATTAGAAATTTAAAAAATCTGCTAAATTATGAGTAGTTTTGGGTCTGGAATAACTTTCATCATCATCTCGACTCCCACCACGCCCCCTGCCCCGACGCCCTCTTCCACCACCACCTCTTCCGCCTCTTTCGCCACCACCTTTTTCGCCACTTCCACGTCCACCACCACGACGGGTCGCGCCCCTACTGCCTGTTCCACCACGACCACCCCGGCTTGCACCACGACCGCGACCGCGTCCTCTATTACCAAATGGGCGATTGGTGTTATCACTCAAACTAATGTTTTTTACCATCGGAACAAACGCGCTATCACACATTGGACATCCTTTTATTTTCGTTCTACCATCAGGGAGAGGAGTCTTTTCCTGAAATGTGAAATGTACTTATAGTAACTTTAAAAACGCAAGCTTATGTGAAAATTTAAAAAAAAACATGGGTTTGTTTAGTATACCTTTGGAAAAGTGACGTCTATTAATGCACCTTGGCATTGATCACACTCCTCCGTGGAGATCAGTATCTTCAAAGCATTTTTACAGACAGTCCAGCACGAAGAGCATCTAGACATATAAAAACAATTTTACCGCAATATTTGATGCATGCTTTGCAATATCATCTAAAAAATTTAAAAGAACGACAGCTTACTTATTGCATGACATGCGCCATTTTGGAGCTGTAAACGGTTCTAAAACGATCACCCCGCTCTCACAGAAAGGACAGTCAGCGACTGTTAGCTGTTTGGATGAATGCTTACATGTGGGATGAGTGCATTGATTGCATCCACTCTTGTTGCTCATGTCTTTGAACGGTGGAGTAGTGTAACAGTTTGGACATAAAGGATAACTCTAAATAAAACGACAAGATGAAAGCGACGAACATAGATACAAAAATATACGACTGAGAATCTTCCACAACTTCAAAATATTTTTTTAAGTATTATCACTTACGAATATCTTGAGAGTGCTTATACAACTCGAACGCAATCAACGTCTCTGACTTAAAAAATCTTTCCTTTTTTTCCCCCTGTATACTTATATAAGTTTCAGACAAATTTAATGCGTCACAAATGCATTTCGAGAAGAGTTTTGCGTGTATTGTTTTTTTTGCAAAATTGGCCAAACTTTGCGCAAATTAAAACGCACATAAATTAACGTGTTCAGCTATTTGCTGGGGTTACACTGTTACCTTTGAATTTCCGTCTTTTGACCATAACAACAGTTCGAATTCATCCAGGGGACATTTCAACTCCTAAAAAAATTAATTAACTCATTTATTAAAGCAAGCAGGCAAGTAAGTAGGAAAGTTAGCCGATCAGCAAGAAAGCTAGCAAGCACGACTAACCTGAAACAACTTGACAAAACCATCTTGAGGTAAGTTATAAGTTTCTTCACACGTGCTACAATGAAGGCGATATGGTCTCGCGTCGATATACTTCATGTAGCGTCGACATTTTCCGCATCTTGTCATCGGTTTGCCAGTTTCAGACAACTTTGTGAAGGAACACTCAAACAACTGGTCCATGTTGTCGATGTGTTTCATAAAGTAATCAAACTTGCGTTCAAAGATATCGATGGAATGTCTTAACACGGCTCTGTAGTCAGCTTTCCCATTTGCAATCAGATTCAACTGCTTTTCTACTGCAGCACGCATGGTAGGTAGGACAAGCTGCGGATCAATCTGGTATATGATAAAAGAAATGAATTAAAGAATAGGAAGAAAAAGAGGATAGCTACATATTTAAAATTTCATAATTTTAGAATTTTGAAGAATTTAGGTCTCGGGATCATGTTTTACGAGAAAACGCTAAATAACGTATAACAACTAAAAACAACTTTTTAGCCAAATTTATCCATTAGCGTCAATTAGAACAATAACGGTAGGCTATTTAGGAGATTTCAGGAGGTGTGGCCATTCTGACAAGAATTAAAACGTGACGAGGACAGGAATGTCACATGCATTCATTACCTTTTTGTAACCATGAACTAACACAATACCAAGGGGAGTGGGTACTAATCTTCTTCCAGATTCTATCGTGACGTAATTTCTCTGACAAATATTGTTTATGTGTACCGGGATACTAGCATCCGTGCCAATACCATGCTTCTCCATTAACGTAATCAGTTCGGCTTCAGTGAGGTAGTCTGGTGGCGATGTTTGTTTTTCAACCAATTTTGTCTACACACAACAAATATTATTCTTACAATAGTGACCATGAACTTAGTGTTTAACATTCAAGAAAGAGTGACCAGGAATTTAGTGTTTGAACATTCAAGAAAAAGTGACCATGAATTTAGTGTTTGAACATTCAAGAAAAAGTGACCATGCCCTTATTTTTTAAATATTTTTAAAATCATGCACTTAATGTTTGAACATTCAAGAAAAAGTGACCATTCATAAACAGTTTCCTAATTTACGTTGACAGTAGGTAACTGTGGACACAAATATCGATATTATAAGGCTTAGGCAAAATTAATGAAGCATAACTATGCAGGAGACAGTTTGCAAAGACGCTACCTTCGCGCAAATATAACTAGGTGAAAAGCGTGAAAAAATCCGTTAGCGCGTCCTCACAATGAAATGATCCACGTCGCAGTCAACAAGGTCGCGAAATTCGGGACAAATGGTCTTGCTGACGTCAGCAACAATTAGCATGTTTCAAGAGAATAGATTTAACCAAAAATGCTGTAAACTTTGTCCAGAAACAACCAATGTGATTACTTGTGGCAGCGACATTCGAAATTAGCCGTCTTGTTTTATTACATTTTCTCCATGATTGTTAAGATTAAAACTTGATTTGTTAAGATTTGTTAAGATTATGCTAAACGTTATCATATGATTAAACTTTCAAAAACGAGTGTCACAGTTTTAACCCTATTCATGCCCTTCTGACCCTGAATCTTTCCTTAGCTAAATCTTATCATTTTGGAAACGAAAATTACAAGCAGTTGGAATACCACGCCCATTTTTACAAGCTCTATCTAATATTTCTAATTTTTTGATATATTAGTTATTTTTTTTATTAAAGTTATTCGAGGTTTGCACGCTAGTCTTAGACTTCTTTCTTTGAGTTTAAAGACAGAGTGTCAAAACGTTTACAATTCAGTTTAGTTTATCATTATATGTATAGTTGCTGCAATGATGCATATTGTGGCAATATTGTAGACGTTTGTCCACATTCACGTGATCATGGTGGATTGTTACGACCAAAAGTTCGTCGAAATTTAATATGGATTTGTCGTAAAAGAAATTGTAAATGTCTTTCAAACCAAATGCACAAAATAAACATCAACATCTCATTAAAAATGCATATCCATTTTTTTCGGACTTTTGACCAATTAGCGGCTCAATAAGTTAATAGATTTTAAATGCCGACAGTAACTATTGAAGTCATGATCTTTGATTGGCATGTGACATACAACATTTGAACCATGTTTCTGACTTACAATCCATCCAGTCACAGTAACAAAAATCAAACGCGGCTTACCTCTTGTATTTCACAAGTTTGATTTTCTGATAAGTGAGGCAAGCTTTCTCCTTGTGGTATTGCCTGCCATGGCATAACAGCAGTAAAACCTGGTTTTGTAACCGTCTTCCCTTCACAGGTAAATTTTTCTCCATTGATAAGAAAAGTTATTACTTTTTGTTTGTATACACAATCAGGACTAACCTAGGAAGAAATAAAACATGTAAACTCGCAACAATTAGAACTGAAACAATAAGACTCAATGGTTGTAAAAACAGCAAACAAGTAAAAAGACGAACATACAGTTCCAATGAAATGTTGTACAATATATTCATACACACGCCACGCATCTCCACTAAGTTCAGAATAAGATGCCGCCTTCATTGGCGTGATTGGAGGATGGTCACCCGCGTCAGCGCCTTTACGTGGTTTGGTGTACCCTGTCTTCAGTAAATCCCGCACATGTTCGCCCCAACTGGAGCTAGATGACTGCTGTCGTAAAGGTGCTGTGATGTCAAAATTCTCAGGATAGTGTGTCGTCTCTGTTCTTGGGTAGCTGATATAACCCTGTGAAAGGATAAATCAGATTTAAAAACAAAACAAAGCACTCCTACAACACTCAAACAGATATGTTGAAAGCTAAAAGATTTCACTTTCCTTATAATTTACTCACCTGAATGTACAACTTTTCCGCAAAATGCATAGTTTGCTGTGGACCAATTCCGAGCGCAGACGAGGCGACACGAAGTAGTTCAACTGTATTTAATGCCTGAGGTCTTTGCTTCGTTTTTTCTTTCTCTTTAATTGACACAACTTTTGCATTTTTTTCTGCTTTCACAAGACTTAAGAAGACATTGGCTATTTCTTTATCAAATACTCTCACACGGTCCCAATCAACTTGAAATCCTGGCTTAATCTAAACAAATAGAACAAGAATAGCTGAGAGAAACAACATGCCATGCAGAAGACAGCTTTAGTATGCATTGAGCGAAGATTTGGAAATGTTTGGCTTGTGTAGAATTAGGGTTGTGACTCCAATGGGTGCCTTTGTGAGTGCTACCTTGTCTCACTGAGCTTTAACAATTTAAGATTAAACAAAATTCTTTGAGGCGATCGGTATAATCATGAAATCAGCATTTACATAGCGTGAAGCAGCTAATGTGAAAGATACTTACTGTAATCTGCAGTTTCCAATATGTTTCTGGTTTGAAAGTTTGAATTTGATCATGTCTGTCAACACAAAATCCGAGAGTTGGTGTTTGACATGGACCAAAAGAGATGAGTGAACTGTCAAGATTTCCATATTTCCCCTAAAAACACAAAATGTATATTATTGAGTTTTTTCAAGTATTTTTTGTTGAAATGACAAAATGAAAATTTTCCAGCAGAGTCTTGAAAACAAAAGCAACAAATGAACAATTTAAGATGTTTTTAATGCGTTGGCCACTCAATTGGTTAGTAGTTCAAATAAAACCCAGAGTCTGACGCAATTTAAAAAAATAGAGACCAGTGTTTCTACAAGATCTCCTCTATGTCATCTACTGATTTTCTCTGCGCTTTGCCATCTATAAAGATACTAATGTTTTTATGGGTCAAGTTTATCTGTTCTCACAGCGACATCATGCTGTGAGTAAAGAAAATTGACGCCAAGAAAAACATAGCGGAAACGGCTCTGCGACAAAACATTTCTGACAGACACAAAAAAATTTAGCAAGAACGGCGATCTAAAGAATTTATAAGAAAAGTCTTCCGTAAGAAAAGTCTTCCATGAGTTTTTTCAGTGTTTTCATTTTTTCTGAGTTCCCCAGATGTCTTCTGCAAAACAAAGCAATACTGTTCAGGTTATTCAAGTCCTACCGCAGAATTTAAAAATTGAATATCGTTTATAACAAAAAAAGCAAAACAAATGTTAACAAATTTGTGCAGGGTGAACCTTTTCAAACATCAATCATCGTGACTTGTATTGTGGACATGTCATCAATGTGTCATCAAACTATATTAAAAGGCATACACCTTACCTGAAAAAATCGTGTTTGAAATCTTGTAAAAGCGCAACCAATACGAAGATCAAGTTCTTGTCTAGCATCAACTGATAATGCTTCGTTTTTGTTTGGTTCACCAAGATTCTGCATAGCTTTCTTGATGTCTTTATCAGTAATCGCTGAGAAATGCGCTCTGTATACAGCCTGGATAATGTGGAAAACACATTATAAGTATGCCTGGAAAAAATGTGTAACTTAGCTGAGGTTTAGTGTATCTTTCCCTGAGAGAAGTTTGGGCCTTCTCAGTATTTAAATAGGAGAGACAGTCAGGAAGGAAATAATAAGAATTCAAAGATGCGCGACATCGTGACAAATCAAAAAGATTTGAACTCTATAGCACAGTATTATATCACTAATTAAGTATCGCAGCATGAAGATTGTTAAACTTTACTAGCAGAGAAAGGAAGTAAATAATCTGGAATCGTCGATAAACTTTAAGAAAAAAACACGGTTAGCAACTGTTTTGATATGTGCATTTGATGAGTACGTAGTACAAATTATTTAAATTTATGCCAAAAGCAAAATACTTATATACAAAAGGACGTTGACACTTTTGTACTGAAATTAAAAGCGTTGAATTTCCCATTACTAAATAATTCATTTTGCTTACTTTACCTGTTCGTTGTAAGCTTTTGATTTCATTACTGGCTTAACACAGTCAATAACCTAAAAACAAATTATTTGATATGCATGGACGTCATAAATTTAAAAAGAAAATGATGCACAACTAAAGTAAGTAAATACCTCGAAACATATGTTCTCCCCTTCTTTATCACAATCAAGCCACAGTACCAAGTAATCTATCCCTTTACCCTGTTAAAAAAATCAAAAAATATAGCAACAACAGCAACAATAACAACAACAACAACAACAACAGCAACAACAACAAATGTATCAACAACACCCCAACAACAACAACAACAACAACAACAACAACAACAACAACAACAGCAACAACAACAACAACAGCAACAACAACAATAACAACAACAACAACAACAAATGTATCAACAACAACAACAACAACAGCAACAACAACAACAACAACGACGAAAACGACCACGACGAAGACTGCGACAACAACAAATAAACAATTACATTCAACAAAACTATTTGGTAGTTAGTACATCATAAGTAGAAACACGCATTCTTAACGCTTTATTTAATTCCATCATTTATGTATATATTCAACTCATGGTCATTTTAACCTAGAAGCGACTTTAAAATTGATTAAATGAACAAAATGTCAAGCTATGGGTAACTTGAACTGTGAGGTTAAAATAGTACGTAATGTGAAAGTATAGACTTTCCCTATGTTGTCTAAAGACAGTCTTAAGAGACTACAGAATAACTCGAGGTAACAAATGTTGCAGTTCTGGAAGGTTTTAGCTATCGTAAAAATTTTTAATATTTATCAAGGAACAGAACATAGTCCCATGCAAAATTTATGTTATACCATGTTCCTTTTATATTAAAAAACAGTTTTGTTATTATTATCAAATGATGTATAACAGCCCTTTAAAAACGGTTTAATTAAAAAACAAATGTCATCATTCCTGTCATCATAAAATTCGCGAATTTTCATTCTCGCAAAGATACACCCAAACAAAAAACTAAAATGAAATCATATTGCAATCGGTCAATGAAATAACAAAAAAGGTGGGCAGAATATTGAAAGGACACATTTAACAAGAAATACGACGTGAATCGCAATGATAATAAATACTACTTAATAAAAAGTCGAGTTTAATTAAAAGAATTTAGTAAATTTTTCAAGGGAATTTTGTTGTTAAAATTTAGTATATACATACCTTGTATAATTTGATGTTATTAGGATACTGTATCAATATACACAATTTTTTTGACAAAAACTATCGATATTTGGCTTTACCTAGTCGTGTTTTTTATTTCACATGTTTAGCATGAAATTCTTCCCATTTTCTTATAATTTAAGCCTTTTTTATACTTTGTAATATGTACATTACGAATATTTACAATGTAATGTCTAAATATACACTCTTTCAGCCGGCCAGTCTGACATTTTTCTCTTTGACTTCTTCCATTGCTGAATCACTGATCATAGAAGAGAAAAGCACAAGAGTCGGATAGCTACACACTGTAAAATACCTTTTACAGCCTTTCCAAAAATAGTACTAATTAATTCTGTTAAAAAATTAGCCTTAAAAAATGTTCCCCATGTTTTTTGTGTTTTTAAGGAAAAAAAAGAATATCAGTATAATTTTCACTTTTTCCATGCTCCATGTTTTTGTTTTGTTTTTCAACCAACCTAATTGGGATTTTCAAGTCAGTCAGCGATATATGAAATATGGCGAAATTTATTTCTCGGTTGTCTAAAATTTGCTTACCTAGTTACCCACAAAAGTAATGACGTCAGATATTTCTAGCCGTTTCAAAGACATTAGGAAGAATAGGCAAATCCACTTTCCCAGTGGATCAGAAAGTGGAAAAATTTTTGTGCCATGTTGTTTTGTGATATGTGAGAATGTTTTTATTACATAAAAACATATATGTATTTTTTTTTGTTAGTTCTCCTTTGAAAAGCTTTTCAAAATTTACTGAATATTTCTGGTTACAAAATGATTTGTTTTAAGTTTCAAATTATTAGCCACCTTCGAAAATCATGCGATTACATGTGATACCCAAAGCGTAGGCCTTTTAGCTTTTTTGAAAAAGACGTCGAAATGGAAGAATGCGTTGCAATGCTCTCGACGTTTTCGAAATTAAGCTTGAATATGTTTTTGATGTTTTTAAACTTTAATATCTTTTGTTATAGCTAACTTGGTTGATGTGTGAAAGTAACAATTTCACATTAATAATTAAGATCTTCTATAATTAATGATCTAAGGATTGTTTTGCTTACTTGATTGTGTTATCTTTTTGTTTATATTTTCATGAAAAGCCAAGCTTCACTTATTTTTTTTTTAATGTTTAAAGCCTTGAGTTCTTATATACTTTGTTCTTATAAAAGAACTGCGTACACGATTCCCAAATGGTACAATATGCATCATTAATAATGATCTAACGTAAGCAACCTCAAGTCGGCTTTTCCACTAGGCCAAATAAAAATGCGCGGAGCAGTGGAGCTATTTTTTCAAACAATGTCCCCCTCGTTTTTTTATCGAACTGGATTGTTGACAGTCAATAAGAGAGAGAGTACAATGGCAGAGGGAGTGTGACAGTTACATAATCAAAACAATGAATTTTAAATTTTATTGCATACAACAAATGTTGAAAAATGCTTTTTGATGTAGATAAGCTATAGCTGCAACCCTGAAAAAATTTTTTGAAATCTCTCTACTGTTTCCTCCCCATTCCCCAAAGTCAATCTCTACTCCAGGTTTCTGTTAGCATAAGCCAAACATATTCAAATGAAATTCACAATATTTTTTCCCGCAATTATAGCTTAGCTGGCTACTCGCTGTCTTGCCTGATAGTAATGCCGGTTGGCTATCTAGAAAGCTTTATCTTTTTGAAATGATCAGAGAAATATGAAGTTTCAATAAGCGTTAGTAAACTGTATATAAAGTTTCAACTCTAAATTTACTAGGAAACAATAAAAATATGTATTGACATCATTACAAAAACGTAGCTAGCTTTTAGGTTTAGCTAGCCAACATATACCAAAAGATACTACCACTAACAATACCCTACTTAAAAATAGGTAAATTGTTTTGTGAAACTGCTAGGTAAAAGCTGTAATAGCCAACATTTTGTTCATACATTCCTTAAACTGGCATGTAAACAAGTAGCATCCCGAAATTTGCTCATAATTAATCCCTTCTTGTGTTATTCTGCATTTTTCCATGCATATTTCGCGGAACCAAGTGGATTTGGAAATATGTTTATTGTTTATAAAATACCGTGCTCAATAAGAATGCATTGTAATATTATATTTATAAATAGATTTATTTAATTTTTAATAAGAACATTCGATAGAAATTTTTGTTTTCAGATGCTGGGCATTATTTGAACACGAATCTTGCAAAAACGTAGTAACGTTGAATTTTCTCAACAAGAAGAAAGATACAAACACCAAAACAGTAGCAAAGATGATGTACTTGTGGGGAGTCTTAGCGGTGCTTTGTTGTATTGTGTGCCTTGCAAGTGGAGATATAATGCGATTGGATGCTTGTAGCAAGTTTTATGCTGCCTTTGATGTTGTTTACGATAATTCCTTGCTGACAAAGACTGTATTCTCATTGGTTGAAAATATCGTTCTTAATCGATGTTTGATCATATGCGTGCAATATCCAAAATGTAAATCATTCAGCTACATGTTTTCTCATTCACAATGCAGAATACATCATTCCACCAGAGCTGATATTGGAACTTCTCTACAAAAGATCGTTGGATGGACACATTATGAAACAAGGGAAAATGAACCAAATGTAAGTAAAATTATTGCGGTCTACATTTAATTTAATTTTGTTATTGTTGTTGTTGTTATTCATGTGGACAATTCTTCCAAGCAAACGATGAGGAGGTGAAACGGGTTGGGAAATCCCTATTTTTAGCTAAGTAATTATTTTGACATTTGATTTCCATTGATCGGCTTTTCGCCTATTTTTTAGTGACCGACAAAAAGTACTAAAGCAGGCACAAGCAAGTCCATGTTAGCAAAGACACACTAGGTAGCGACAGGTTCGAAAACAAAAGCAGAAGCTTTTTGGTTTAGTTAATCCATCAGCAGGCCACCAACACGGATAAAAAGTAATTAGCAGGATCAGGATTCCTGCTAAATGGCAAAAGCTTATTAAATATTTAGCCGCTCCATGCGAGAAGAAAAATAGAGTATACGTGTTGAAAAGAATCAATAAAATGTCGCGAAGCAGTTAAACATTCGAAAATACTCTAGTGCGTTGTAATATTTTTTAACAGTTTCTAGATCATGTTTTTAAAGTATGTCTTCCTTTCTGTTTCTTGATTTTCTTTAACGCCTGTGCAGCCTTTTGCTTGCTGTTATTGGTCGCCACGAAACACAGAAAACAGGTATATATAAAGTCAAAATAAAAAACTAGATACAAGGACAAAACGCAAAGGAGATTAAATTTATTTAATTAATGACAAATAAGCAGTGGATGTTTTGCAACACAAACTTTAGCTGCTCAAAAAGTAAAAGCCATGTTTGCGTATAGTATTCTTTAACATTTGAACATATCCACGTTTGTTTTGCAAAAAAATAAAAAAATCACTTGCAATACTCTTTTTCAACTCTTGTTAAATCATATCCACACACTTACTTCAGTCCGTCTATGAAGTATGTAGCGAATTTTCTGACGTGAATAAAATTGTGTTTACTTTATATAAGTTCTTCTAAAAATATTATATTAAAGTGAAATATATCCTTAGATAATACATTTTTATTTTATTTTTTCGTTTGTCCATTTATAAAAGAAAATCAAGATAATTCTGAAGTGTATTTTGCAGAATGTATTTATTTCAATTTAGTTGGGTCGACTTTGTGAAGTGAGAAAACCATGTAAATATGGAAGATGTGTGGATACATGTGATGAGAAAGGATATAAATGTGAATGCAAAGGTATTTTTATCTATCTTCTAACTTGGTTAGTATTCTAAGAAAGGTTAATACTTTAAAGTTAACGCAATACATTTGAATGATATTTACGCTATTCTATCAAGTGGCTGGATTTGCATTGTTTTAGTCAAGTTTAAATGTTTTTTTGATGACGTCATCGGCCAAAACAAAGATTTTGTAACAATACGTCACTTTTAACCAATTAAAAGCGTGCAAATAGACGTCATTCGAGAAAAAATTTAGGTTGCACTTTCTGACAAACCCTCTGCATTTTTCGAATACTGCTAAAATTAAATGTTCTTTTAAATATCTATGTTATCTACAAAAGGATGTATTACATCAGCTATAAGGAAATACCGAGAATGAGAAGTAACAATCCGAAGTGAAAAATACACCCTTAAATTCGTGCTTTGATAACTTCCCTCGACAAATATTTTATCGCTATAAGCGTAGTCAAATTGGAGATCTTCAACCATTTACTTTTTAAAAAAAACATGACCTTATTTAAAAGTATGTTGTAACTGCAGTCATCGCGCCATGTATAGATAAAATAGAGAGGACTTATCTTTCAACCCATTATACTAAAAAAAAATACTCTACAAAAAAAATTGTTCCCTTGCCCTGTTGAATTTGACACTGGTATTCAAATATTGTGAAATATCTAAATAATTGAGTGTTTACAACTTGTTTTAAAAAGTTAAACTTTTAACTTCGGAATAAGAAACAAGAGAACAAACATTTAAACATGATAAACAATTCTCCAGGTCATAATGTCACGTGGTACAACGTTCGGTTGAGGAAAAACACGCACAGTCAGACTCTCACATAAAAAGCTTTGATTAAACAAGAACTACAAGTATCTGAATTTAAAGATAATTAACTCCTATATATACGGAGGTGTGGCACTCGAGGGCTAAAATATGCTGATATCAGCAGCAAAAAACTGAAAACCATAAGGCAGAACCACATTTTTTCAAAATTACCCAGGGTTCCTTAACGTTGTCCGTCATATTGGCCAGCGCTGAAACTTGTTTCTTAGGTCATCCCTTTACCCACACAACATCCTTTCTCTACATACGATACTTCGAATCCTCCACTGAAGATTAGGGACACCCAATCAAAAAACAAGAATTTGAGGTACCCCACAATGAGAAGTAAAGAACAAAAACGCCTTTCTGATGTCTGATGATGAAAGATGGCGGCATCTGGATAATATTTATTTTGTGATTTTAAGCTACCTAGCTAGTACCATGCCATGTACCATGTTTTAAACAATGACGTGATAAAGTACAAGAGCTAAATATATTATTTTTATGTAGCTAGCTACACAAAAGATTTTTCAAGGCATTCTGTCATTTTAAATAAAGATAGCTAGCTAGCTATTTGGACCTTCCATAACAGTGAACAGTCAAGACTTGAGTATATAGCTAGTTAGGTATGTAAGGCATTGCATGTTGGTTAAATATGTTGTCGCAACAAACAGAAAACTGTAATTCATAAATAAATTTCTGAAATGTTCAGGTTTCTTTTATCGAATGGGAACCTATTTTTCATAAATAAATTTTAACCTAACGGTTTCTTTTATGAAATAACAAAATTTGGGAGAGTAGTGATAGCCAGAAGTAATATTCGCGTGGAGCGGGAAAACCTAAAGTCTTTGTCCAGGTTAAGACTCAGTAAAGGGTAAACTGTGTCACACGGAATAATGTGTAATGTGTTACAAATCAAGTGGAGCGCTTATTGCATTAAAGATACAGTATATTTTTCATAAACCAACATTCACAGGACTTATGATGAAGCCTATTGGTACTTCTGCAAAGCAAATACAGTTTAGCATTTTTCATTTTGCATAATAGGTTCCTGGGGATATTCAAAAATTAATTGTGAGTGGCACTAGGCTGAGCGATTAGTGCAAGTAAACGTGTTGCAGATCCAGGTGGACAAAAAAATAACTTCTCACCACTTTGTATTTATACGGCATAAAATTTAGATTATGTATTTGGCACTGTGCCTTAGAAGCACATCCCACTTTTTCTGAGCTGGATAAGGAATTTGGTCCTAAACCTAGGACACATTTTATGTTTAAATTATTTTTAATCCTGAGAATCACTTTTAATGTTTTCTGTACACATAGCTTGTCATAATTGATATGCTGTCAAAAACAGTTTATCAGCGTCTCCAAAAATGGATAAATTCAGCAACTCAGAAACTATGATAGTAGTAAAAAAAATTTTTGGGTTTATTTCATCAAACTGGTCTAAAAACATTTAGTACTAAGTTTCAAGTCATTATTTCAATTTTTACTGAAGTAATAGGACTTTTACTTAGTATAGTTTTAGCATAGTTTTTCATACCACTGACACCAAAATGGCTGCAGGGACTAATCGGTTTGAAATTAATTTATAATATTTTAAAAAGTTGTTGCATAGCTTATGTATATGACATCAAGATAAGGATTAAAAAGTTACTGTGGGACATGGGTTTTAAACCTTAAAAATTTCCAGCGAGAAATTTGAAAACTAATAAATGACAAAATCGCAAAAGTTTATCTTAAAAATTTTAATTTTTGTTAATGTGAAAGTAATTTACATGAAAAGATTTCTGATGTTTGTTGTGAAGAAATCTTCCATATTACCCATATGGGATAACTTGATGAACAATGAATTTTCCTGCAGGTGTTCTCAAATATGTGTTTAATATAATTTTAAAAACTGTGATGTAATTTTCCTTTTAAGTTTTGACTTTTAACCCAGCCAAAAAGCTCAGCCTTGTCCTTTCATACTTAGTCTAGCTAGCCAGGGCCAAAAAGTTTAATATTCAAACTTGACCTATTTTACTAAGTATTAAGTAATAAAGGCTAGGATAATCCTAAATCTAGCTATAGGGTAGCTAAGCTACCTGTAGGAACAATATCAAACAACGTCGAGGCTGTTATCCTTTGTAAACAAACCCAGTGGTATTTTGTAATAAGTACCAAATTTTATGTGTGCATTTATTGGACTAATGAGTGTAACCAAAGCGCCCTGTACGTAAATCCTAAAAATTTATGTCATTGGCTCACTATTTACGACTGACACGTAACAAAGACACCGTACTTTGCTATTTTCCGTAACCTACACCGAGATTTGGGTGTGATATATATCAGAATTAATTGTCTTTAAGTAAAGCTAAATTAGCAAAAACTCACCTAAAACTACATAATATGACAGGTTTAAAGTTGAAAAACAAAGATTCTAAGAAAAATTCAGCCCCTATTTATGTTTAGGGGACTGGGTGAACGGCGTGTTTTCCCTTCAATTATAATGGCTACTATGAAAAATACGAGCCAGTAATTGGTTTAAACCGTAAGAACATTTTAGACAAAATAATAGATTTTCCTCGCTTTATCCTCTACTTCTCCATTTATTTTTATATTTTTTATTTAAAAATTTTTAAAGCAATATTACGAAATAAGATTTTAAAATAATGAAGAAACAGGAGACCATTTTATAATTTTTAGTTAACAAAGAAGAACTTCTGTTACTTAGGAGATATGTTACTTAGGTGATATGTTGGGCAGTAAAGAGGGTGTTGGAAGAAGTGTTACTTGCAGGATAGGTTCTGCTTGGAAAAAGTTCAGAGAGTTGCTTCCTTTGTTGACTAGCAGAGTCTTGTCAATTGAGTTAAAAGGTAGGATGTATGAGGCCTGTGTAAGAAGTGTTATGTTGTACGGTAGTGAGACATGGGCAGTGAAGCAGGAAGATCTTGACCATTTAGAAAGGAATGATATGAGAATGGTTAGGTGGATGTGTAACGCCAGTCTGAGAGACAGAAAGAGTTCACATGAGCTAAGAAGCAGGCTAAGTATCCGTAGAATTAAAGATGTTATCCAGATAAGAAGATTGAATTGGCTGGGGCACTTGAAAAGAATAGAGGAGGATAATTGGGTAGGACAGTGTAGAGACTTGATAGTTCCTATGGCAAAGCTCAGAGCCAGAGCGAGAAAGACTTGGCAGGAGGTTATAGACAGACTTGATACAAAGGAAGTTGAGTTGAGGAATGATGGTGATGGTAATGGTGATGGTGATGGTGATGGTGATGGTGATGGTGATGGTGATGGTGATGGTGATGGTGATGGTGATGGTGATGGTGATGGTGATGGTGATGGTGATGGTGATGGTGATGGTGATGGTGATGGTGATGGTGATGGTGATGGTGATGGTGATGGTGATGGTGATGATGATGATGATGATGATGATGATGATGATGATGATGATGATGATGATGAT
Organism: Hydractinia symbiolongicarpus; assembly: GCF_029227915.1. NCBI lineage: Eukaryota > Metazoa > Cnidaria > Hydrozoa > Anthoathecata > Hydractiniidae > Hydractinia > Hydractinia symbiolongicarpus. The sequence goes on from NC_079884.1 coordinate 26,679,256, forward strand.
GATGATGATGATGATGATGATTAGACACACGAGTGAGTCAGAGAAAATCTCTCAAATAATTCCTCAGAACTAACATCAACTAAATAAGGACAAAACTAGCGTGGTCACGTCCTATCCTCTTAAATAGTAAAACATTTCAAAAGTATTTACGAATAATAATCACATGAGTAAGGAACAATAAAAGCAATATCAAAACAGAAGGCGCGGTCGATATCTAGACCACAAAAAAATCGTGTGCGACATAGCGCCATTTTCCCACTTCAACTATTCTGATTTTCGGTTGGTGGGAAAAGTCATAGTGGGTCTCCTGGCGAGAGCATTTAGGACGTTTCATAACCTTTTGTCTTATGCAAAAACGCATTCAAAAAATGCCTACAATTATTTGTTAAGTGCTTAATTATATTTTCATTTTTCTATATGACGTAGTAAGTCACAAGCTTCAAATAACCTGATATATACAGGTTTTTGTTTACATTTTAGGTAGTGCTAAATTATTTACGATTAAGTATTTGTAGTGTTTTATGCATCTTTTGTGAAGTTTTATGTTTGAAACTTCTGGATTTCGTCAGTTATTTTCTATTCAAAATTTTTTGCGTAATTAACGAAAATGAAATTTAAAGGGCCATAACGGCGTGTAAAATTACATCTTATAACTACAAATGTTATGTGATATGCTCACAGAAGTTTGATTTGAGAAAAAGTCAGCAATGCGATTTAATTCCGAATTATGCTTGGATTTTCAAGATATTACAAAAAGTTATATTGTTGTTCAACACAAACAAGAATAAAAGAGTTTCTACCAAATTTTATTTCTCCGGTCCGTGGAATACACCACTAAGCAGACTGTGAAAATTTTGGTTTGGACTCGACAGAAAAGTGAAAATCACATTGATTTTAAAGTAAAAATTCTACCAAAAAAAAATATTTCCTGCATAATCCAAGATTGCTGCATTTCAGATAAAAATTTCAGATAAATTTGGAAAAAAAGGACTTAAAAAGCGCGCAGATCAACGAAATATTATTTATTTCACATCGTAACACAGATTAATGTATCACACTCTGTTTTCTCTAAAGTTATTGATTTGACATGGCACTTCTACATGTGTTGCCTTGTGTTTAAGAAACGACTTGGTCAATACTGGAGAATATCAAGGTGGAACTATAAACACATATAAAATTAAAGAGAAAAGTTGACCTCCTTCACTTACACACAAATACGAAAAAAGTGTGATACCTTTTTATATACCGCCAGGTATATAATCAAAATAATCTATTTTAAGATTCTCACCTAGTAGAAAGCCTAACTTAGAGAAAGCAGAAAATAACTCTTCTTTCATTTCATAAAATTTCACTCGTGATCACACGATGACCTTTTTTTCTTGTTTGGCGCTTCTTCTACAGTGCAAATTATATCGTAATGGCACTGTGCGGAGTGCAATTATTCTAGAATCTTAACTGCACTCTTTAAGGAGCGCCGATAATTTAAATATTTATTTTCTTGCGTTTTATGATAAGTGAAAAAAAGATATCTTTGCGATGAATTGAACTAATTATAAATCGGGTAGTAAAAAAATCTAAACATTGAAATTGACATGCTGTGCTACTCTTACAAAAATAGTTCATTGTGTGATTAGCTCGTAATGGAACGTTTACTCGTGCAATTAGAAATAATTGAACTCGTAATTTTTTGGCTTTTTAAATTTATCCTTGTCCTAACGGACTCGGATTAAAAGCAAATACTCGTTCGGATATTTCCTAATTGCACTCGTAAACGTGCGATTACATATACTAACACTTCTTTCATTTCATGAAATTTTACAACAAACTCTTATATTCCATATTTGAATTAATTTTTTTCTTTAGACCAATGGGTTTTATTGGAACGTAATGTTTGTTTTGGGGCACGTATGAACGAATTTGCAACATTTAAAGTACTAAATAGTGCATTGTTGGCTGGTGTAAAATTGGTGCATGTGGGTGGACCTGGTGTGACATGTATGCAAGGAGCGATACCGTCAAACTGGGGATGTGACCGTGGTGAATATATTCGCATTGTCATTACAGATCATCAAAATAATACTATTTTTCCATCCACGCAATATTACAAGAATGACGGCTACTTTTCTGTACCAGGATACAACGCCAACTCTCCCTACTTGATTTTTGATGAAGGTAATCACACTGTTCAGATGGGAGAAGAACTCAGGCTGCATTATTCCGAGACCTTGTATGGTCCGAATCCCAATAATAATGGTGGTGAATCCTGCGCTGATATTTACGTCAAACTTTGTGACATGCAATAACGGATTTATTCTTCTTTAGTAATACAAGGTATTTACGGTAAATCTTCTAATGTCTTTGCACGTTTAAACACATCTCATTAAACAAAACTAATCGACACTGCTCTTTTTTATTCATTAAAAATCATTTTGAATAATAAATTTAATTGTTTTTCAAACCATGTTTCTATGTTTTTGTAAAAGCCTTTGATGGAAGACAATTTTTAAAATGCGTAAAGAACTCGTTTTAATTGATTTATGCTTGCTCTTTCAAGCCTTTTTTTCAGAATTCACATTTAAATATTGAAGGTTTTCAACGTAATCACTTAATAAGATGTAAATATTATTGTTGGTGTTGTAATTGTTGGTGTTGTGTAGTCAGGTTGATGTTGAAACCTTCTATCACGTAGATTTTACACCTTGCAAGCTGTTTTGAGTAAGGTTTTAAGAACTTTTCTGGAAACTGTTTTTTTTGCATTTTCAGTTTAATTTTTTTGGTAGAAGGGCAGGATTCAATATACTGAAATATTTGCTCATGTCTTCAAAATTTAAATGAGGTTTGTCAAAATTATTCCGATATTTGAAAACGAATTATTTGACAGAGCAATTTTTTGCGTGTGGATGGCAATGATCATAATCAGGTCTTTTGAACTTACTGGAATTAAAAAAAAATTAAAAATCCGCCTTTTATTTGACTAATCGGTAGCCCGTGGAAAAATCCACGAGCTCACCCGTTTTTTTTATATCGCATTGCGTGTGTCTCGCTACTTGCAGTACCATTTTGCGTGACGGACAGACGCATACGGGTATTATAATATAGACTAAGGGCCTTTTTATATGAGAACCGGGAAACTCGCCTATCGAGTTTCCCGGTAGAACGGGGTAATATCAACTCGGGTTTAAATGTAAATTTGTCATTTTCCGTCCCGGGTTTATATGAAGAAAAATTAGCGGAAATTGAAAGTGGCGGGGTGAGTATATAAACAAATATGGTTTCCATCAACAGAAAAAAGAAGATAGCGATACTGTTTATGCTTGAAACAACTTTGTTATCACTATTAGTTATTTTTTAATTTTTTTAAAATTACCATCATTTCAGACCAATTTAAATATTATTTATTTAAATATATTATGGGGCTATTATTTATCTCCCACACACTTGAAACAGGATAAAAAGTTAATTTTAGATCATTCTCAATTATAATTTCAGTGAAACCTGGTGTTTTCAGCATGTTTCATGGTTTTGTTGTCTTTTTATTACAAATACGCTATAATACAAAAACAAATATATCCATTGATTTGCATAAATAGTGATAATTATTTGCTCTTCTAAAGCTTACATAAACTCTTTCCGTCCTTAGCCACCGGGTTTTTCTGTTTACATGGACAAATATCCATCCCGTTTGACCGGGTCACTTGCCCGGGATCTCGGTTGACCGAGTTTCCCGTTGTAGCCGGGGCGAGACGAATATGCACCATATAAACACGATTTAAATTTTCAGCGTCTTTCCGCGAATATCCGAGATCTCAGTCATGCGGGATATCTGGACTGAGTTTCCCGGTCTCATATAAAAAGGCCCTTACAGAAGAAATATTTTAATGCATTCCAAGAAAAGAACTTCTCTGTGATATCTACCCTTTTACGATTTATAAAATTAGAGTTGTGGAGGTCTAGGAATTTTTTTCCTTCCTTTTTTTTGCTAATTCTTTTGTAAATCTCTTTTAAATACGCTTTTGATAACAATCACCAACTCGGTAAACTGTTATTTAATGAAAAAAAAAATTTTTACAGGGAATTTAGAAAATCACCATTTTGAGTGAGTAAATGAAAGTTTGTAATGAGGTAGTGGTTATATATAGCTTTGGAAAGGCTTTTTAAACTTAAAATATAAAATAACTGAAGCTTTGTACAACGTAATCACGAAATACACAAACCACACAAAGGTTAGTAATCGCACCTGATCTACATAACAACAACAACAATAACGGCGACGACAACAACAACTATAACAACAACAACAACCAAAACAACAACTATAACAACAACTATAACAACAACAACAACAACAACAACCAAAACAACAACAACAACAGCAACAACAACAACAGCAACAACAAAATCAATATAAAAGTTGAAAAACAAAGAAAGGAAAAAGACGAGCATATTTTGATTTTAAGATTTTCAGTATGACATGTTAAAATGAATAGATATTGAAAAAAACCTATACACAACACTGCACAGGCCGGATGGTGAACAAGATAGTGTCATGTAGTACATTACACATCGGTTGAACATTCTTGGTGTGCAAAGAACATTGTATCCTACTTTATTTGTTGAATTTACAAGTCGTGATTAACTATTAGCGAGTTCACCAGTCACAACCAGGCCTGCTGTATGTAAATCTAAAGCTTGAATTATCACATACCAAAATTAAGGCATAAGTTTTACCTCTTGTTCAAGGTGTTTTGGAATATGAAGGTTTTCCATAGCCTCTTTCTTACGTGTAGCAGCATCAAACAGTTCTATCTAAAAAAAAATACCCTAAAACAGCAAAAGTGTGCCAAACAAAATTTTTGCTAGTTAAAAATTTCCGTGGTTATCGTTTTTATCAAAAAAAAAAAGGATTAAGTAGAAATAAGAATTTTTTTTCAAGAAAATAAAATCGGAAAAGATTAAAAAAGTTCTTCTTGACTAATAGTGATAGAGTATAAAGATACCTTTCTTAATACCGAAGATTTTGCCTTCAATAATAATTTTAAATCACACAATTCGTTTTTTTTTTTGTTTTGAAAAGATCAATAACTCAAACTTAGATCGTGTACAGAAAAGACGCTGAAACAGGAGGTTATGAAATCCAGGTGGCAGTGAGACACCAGATCACACCAGATCACACGATCCATTTACATGGAGTGTTTTCAGTCAATTAGAACAACAAACAAAGGTATATGGTGAGATTGAGTAATAAATCAAAATTGCAATTAGGCTCGTTTCCATTCGACTGCATTTTCTAATTTTGTCGAAGTGCTCATTCGCTAACGAGAAAACTTGTGACCTTTTTTGCAGCCAAATTTCGGTAGAAAGAACAGCAGAATTTCCACATACTTACAGGTTCCACACTATCCCAGTTATTGTAATATCCTTTAAAATCAAGCGCCATGACATGTCCACAAACAGATGTCATTTTAAATCTGACTGACTCTCTTTGAAAAGTACCAGTGTATTCATGGATAGCACAAGACTGTGATGCTCCTGGAAAGAATTAAGAATGAGCAAAAATACAAAGCGAATTGCTTTCGAATGTCCTTCCTGAAAGACAATAGCAGATCTAAAATGACATAGCATGTTGTTAAATACCTTTTCGTGTGTTGCAACTATTATTCGATAATATCTTAGCTATGGATAATGCCAGAGAAGGCTTTTCCGCAACCATCAATACAGTTTTCATTGTCTAAAATATTTATATTATCTAAATAAAGCATAGTGTAGAATGTAATTAATGAATGATAGCAACATCTCAACAAAGGTTCTTTGATTATTAGGAAAAAAATATAATGCAGAATAACCATAAATTGATGTTTTTCTTATGCAATATAAAATGTATATTTTAGTCAAGCGGTACTTAATTTAATTAAAGGAGATTTGTCATTGGATAAATCAAAAAAAGTTTTGTCATTGGATAAATCAAAAAAAAGTTTTGTCATTGGATAAATCAAAAAAAAGTTTTGTCATTGGATAAATCAAAAAAAAGTTTTGTCATTGGATAAATCAAAAAAAAAGTTTTGTCATTGGATAAATCAAAAAAAGTTTTGTCATTGGATAAACCAAAAAAAAGTTTTGTCATTGGATAAATCAAAAACAAGTTTTGTCATTGGTTAAATCAAAAAAAAGTTTTGTCATTGGTTAAATCAAAAACAGTTTTGTCATTGGATAAATCAAATCAAATTTGTCAATTCAACACAACATGAAATTTTCTGCACCAAAATATCTAAATTGATCATCATCATCATTTGCATCAAAATTAACAGTGTTTTTCTGTCTAGGAAGGCAAGTCCAACAGAAACTTAAAATGGCTGATTTTTACTAAACAAATTATTCCTTTTTCTAACCAATATCAGTAAAAAAAAAAGATAAAAAAATAAAATCAAATATTTATTTTATCCAGGAGGTTCTGTTTTTGCTAATTCCTGCCTTTTTATTAGCCAGATCAGATTTTTTATCATCTGTGAACAACCTTTTTCTTGCATATGGCTATCGGAAAATATAGAAAGAGACTCTTTTCTCATTTTCTTGATTCATTCGTTCTCATAAAAATACATGAATTCCTAATATTTGATAAATCTTGTATAGTTTGATATCAAGTTACTTCTAGCACAACCTCTTATTTATAAACAGAAAAATACATAAAATCCTTCCTAATAAACCACTAGGAATAATCAGTGGATAATTATAGTAAGTGGATAAGTATAATATATTTGTAATATTTAAGGTCAAAATCTTCTTTATCCATCAATTATCTTTAAAATGATACATCGTTAAAATTAATACTATACAAAAATAAAAACAACACTAACTTATCATAAATCCTTTACATATCTCATACAGTTTTCTAATGTTTCATCTTTCTGCCAACCACCAGCGTATTCTACAATATACTTCACATACTTAAACACATGTTCAGCCCTCTTGGTGTTCTCCACACCTTGTCGATGAATCATAGAAAGGTTGAACTTATTTGTGGAATAAATCATTAATTCCATAACATCCCAATTTTTTATCCATAACCCTCCAACGCAGTGAATGGACTCAATAGCAAACTCTCCAAAATCAATACAACCTGGAAATCTAAAGATAAAAAAATATAGTGAAATAAGAAGCAAACTATGTTCAGATTCTATAAGTTGGTGCTAAAATTTAAGTCCTAAATTCAACTTTTATTCACACACTAGATAATGGCATCTACAACTTAGAATTGTATGGAATATTATAACCAGTGTATTTTAACTTCTTGTTTTATTTAACAAACATTCCATGACAATGAAACAAATTAATTCAATCTCAAATACTGAATGCAAGAATGCAAGAAAAAAAAATTAAAAACATGCTTTATGAAACAACATCTTACCTTCTCATGTTAGACACACAAAATTGTTGTGACACTCCAAACTTCTCCATTGCAGTTTTCTTTTCTTCTGAATTACAAACATTCTCATTACATGCAAAATCAAACAAATGAAACTTATGATTGTCACTCATTTTTTCCAACAAAGTCTCTCTGATTTGTCTAGCCAACTCCCAAAATGTTGTAACTTTTTTAATAGAGCAGCAAAGTAGAAATTGTGTCACTGATAGATTACAGCAATTACTAGCAGTATTATTGGATACTCTATCCCTAAGATTAATAGGTATGTTAACACTCACATTCAGCTGTTCAGCAGAGACGGCTTTAGCTCCAAATATGTTGCCACCAAACCCGAAAAACATGGAAGCAGTAAGCGCTGCTCCTACAGAAACTTTGTAATAACGACATGCTTTCAGGAAATTTGCATACACATTATTAGTACTTGTGTAATACAAAGCTTCAGTCACATTGATTTCTTCAAATGGTAGGGAACAATTTAAAGACTTGTAAACACCTCTTGTGTAAGTCTCATAATTTTCTTTCAACTTCTCATGTGTATCAGTCAATCCTGATAAAGCCATGTCATCAACAGATGGTGGGGGTGAAAAAGGTGTGGTATCGAGTTCTTCACCTTCACACAGTTGCTTGTACGCTTTCAAAATATCATGAACTATAGTCATCCCATTAGTACCATCTGCAGCATAATGCATGTAAACAGGAATTAAGTAAGCTGATACATTTGATTGCTTGATAAAAAAAACTTTTAATGCAGAATAAAATTCACACTTCAACGGTTCACGAAGAAGTGAACTAGAATATCTCAAACAAATATCTTTCCAATTATATTCATCTGGTAAAACTTCAAAAACATCTTCGATCTTTTCCAATGGAACAAACTTCCAGTTTCCATCATCAATTTTTTTTACGCCAGCATTGAAATTAGGCTGGACAGTAATAAAGTGATACACAGCCTTTTTCAGCAAGTCAGTGTTGATTGATGACTTTGTAGACAGTAGTGTTGGTACAACAACATTGCAGATTGCAGGTGGAGCAATTTTTCTTTCTAACCTACACAAATATCTTTTTTGACTCATTTTACGAAGCAGGGTAATTCAAATCTGTAAAAAAAAAGTTATTCGCTTGTATGTTATTTTTTACTTCGTTAAAGCACCGTATGATTTTATAACCATATAAATTGTTTTTACAACACATTTATAACAAGCATAAATACTTCTTATAGGTATATCAAGGCTTGTCATGCTGGAAGCGAAACAAATTATATAGCATACTTCTTAGACACCTAGTAAGCAACACCTCAGTCAGGTTGACCACAGATTTAAAACTTGACAAGTTTAAAGATTTTAGGAAAATTTAGGAGTTATTTGGGTCATATTTTTAGAAACACTAAACAAATGTAATTTTGCTAAAATTTTAAGAGGAACTGAAATTTAATAATAATCAAACCTTTCCTTTTTTAAATGTCAATTAGGCTGCTTAATTCAAATTGCATATAATTCATCAATATAATTCATCAATATAATTCATCAATATAATTCATCAGTCATGTTGCAAGATAAACACAAGGCTCAATTTTTTGTCACATAAAACATAAAAACAGCTGTTTGAAAGAAATTTTATAAGAATTAAATATTTTAAATCAAATTTTTTTAGGGTATTTTAAGAGGGTTTTTGAGGTTATTTATGAGGGACGTGTTGCCACCATGTTTACAAAATCTTTTTACACCCAGCTTATGTTTTGGAAAAAGAATTGCTGCTACCCGAATATAAACTACATGCATAATAAATAACTTAAAGTAGTAAAAGATGAAAATAATTATACAATATTATATTTTGTTTGTCTGAATGGCACTTAATTTTGAAAGATTAACAACTCTTAACACTTAAGTTATAAAAATAAAAAGAAATTAAAAACTTGTATGTAGTTTCAAACATTACGTTCATAATTAGAGGTGCAAAAATAACGAACAATAGAATTCTTTTAGGAATATCTTTGCATACATATATAGAAAAAATATAATCATATTTTTACAAAAATTTCTCTTAACCAGGTAATACTAACATAACTTGATAAATATTAACATACTTACATTTAAAATATATTATATTCATATATTTAGAAATGTAATTTTACAGACCAGTGGTACTATCAGCAACACTTAAAGTAAAGAGGATCATTCGTAACAACAGAACACTCGTTGAAAAGCATTATAGAGTTAAAAATGGGCGTGGGAACATCTCCTCTATAGACAAGAAATCTGTTTCTTAGAAACAATGTAATAAATATGCAGACGATTTTATATACTACATTAAATAATCGTAATTTTTATTCCTCTCCTGTAAAATCAAAAATTAAGGACAAATGGTGAGTTATGCCCACAGGGTCTTTTGGTATATGGTATATAAAAAAATCATCAGTTAATTTAGCAAATCCATGCGTTGGTAAATTTAAATTTATATTCCATTGTCTGGTTTCATTACACATACAACTGTTTTCCAGGATATTAAAGTAGTAGACTTGTACACCAACACTGTTTACATTTTACTACATAAGATGTACAAGCCAACTTTGAAGTACTAAAAACAGAAAAATTGAAATGGTCAACATGAATAACTGTTTTTTAAATCATTTTTGTAATTGAAAAAAAAATTCATTCAATACACATCTACCTGTATCACATCAATGACAACCTTGCAATGTTTTTTTTAATGCTATACATACTTCTCTCTGGTGCGTAATAAATTTATTGCATAAACAAAAGAAAGTTTGTATTTAGAGTTGCTGGTTGTGTACAAGATTAGAATAGACACACACAAGAATACTGCACATGAATTTTAGACCAATGTGTTGTGAAAACAGATTTTTTATGTTTGGTTTACAGTAAAAGATAAAAATGATAATGAATGCAAATTTTGCCATGCTGCAAACAGAAAAATACATTGGAAGAGAGATTTCTCTCTTCCAATGGTTGTTCCAATGGCTCAGGGGTAATCGTCTATGAAGTATCAAATTAAACAGTACAGCCAGACATAACATAAACAAACAGACATTACATAACTTGCACATGAATTATACCTCAGAAAGGATAAGAATGTTAGAGAATTCCATTCAGATTTGAAAGAAATTAAGCACAATGATTCAAAGCTCAAAACAGCAATACTATGCTATTTGTTTAGCAGGTAATTATCTAATGTCAAAAATGTAAAATTAAATTGCTTAAAATTGTTGTTTATTTACAGTATTCAGAAATTACATCTACATTTTAAAAGAGTTATGATTTACATCAATCAGACTACTCATGCAAACATGGACTAAATGTTTTCTCCCAGTTCTAAAGTTGAGCTACTTCTTTTTTTTAACTTATATAAAAAAGGTGTTTGCCAATTGATGACATCCAATTTAGCTTTTAAGTAACTGAAATGAATTCATGAATCTCTACAGATTTATCTGAAGAAGTTGTAATGGCACCAACTAACGAATTAAGAGATCGCTAATCACGATTCGCGATTCGCGAATCGTGATTGGTTTTACAGACTAGCGATCTCAAAATGCTCATTAAATAAACAATCGTGATCCTAAAATTATAAGTTTTTCATATTTTTACCTGAGTCTATATCATAAATATTGTTTTGATTCTCACAACAGTTTTTTTGAATGATTCAAAGTTTTATTGCATAACTTCGTCTCATCTCACTGGTTTCGAGCATGTCGTTTGATCAAATAATAAATTATATGTTACAAAGAATGATTTTCCCATAGAACTGACGTGTTTCTATGGTTCTTTTGTTGTTGATTCTTTCTAACTATTGCGAAGTTGACAAAAATTAACAAGGACAATAAAGCCAGTCTCAAAACAGTTCCTAAGTGTGAGAAGGAGTTCAATTGTAAATTTGAATTTGTTTTAACTGGCAACGATGTCACATACGTTGTAAAGTGTGTAAAAGATGGGAATTAAAGGGAAACTAAGGTCAAAAAAAAATGTTGTTAAAAAAAAATTAAGAACGTTGTATAACATCTAAATAAACTATTGAAAAAAAATTAACTCTTAATTTTCATTATTTAGGCTGTTTTAGCCCATTAAAGTTCTAAGGTTTTCTGAAATTAACCGTGTACTCCATTCACGGTTCCTCGTGAACCATACAGAATTATGACGTATGAGCTGCGAGACTCAAAATCACTTAGTCATGGATAGCAGCGAAGAAAGTAGTTGTGCTAGTGAACATAGCGAAGTATATAGTTCTGAAACAGATGAAAGTATTTGCAAAGGGTTTTATGATAACGAACCTGAATATACTGAAAGTCAGTTGAAAAACTTTTGTTCATCAAAAACTGCGAATGATATTTCAGACGACGACGAAGATGAGGATTTAGACTCAAGCAGGTTAGAAAACTTACATTGGTGTAAGTGTAAAAAATGTGATATACACGAGTTAATGACTGTTAAAGAATGCAAGTGTTGTTTGGAGTTTACAACTTTACTGGGAGAAAAGCTGGAAGAGAATACATGTATTACCTTGCATAAAGATTTTAATATTCTTTGTTTAAATCGCACCGTATTAGAGACAGCAAGCATTAGACATCGCAGATATCAAAATAATTTCAAGGATATAAAATCTTTTCAAAACAAGTAAGCTTATTATTCTACCTTTCAAAACAAATATAAAATATTACTTCATATGCAAAAAAAAAATGCGTTCTTTATCTACATAAAAGTTCGTTTACTGAATGTGAGTCAAAGAATATTTAAAAATATATATACAACATTTTGTAAGGCCTAGGTTCCACAACAACAAAACATATATTCTTTTTAGACAACTACGCTTTCAGCATACAGACAATATACGGCTTGGGTGCATTACTATGAAACACTGGGAAAAGGATGTAGAGTTGTTATACCGGCATGCGTTGTGAAAAAAATTCGTGAAAGTTTCCCAGAAAAAGATGGAAAATATACAGGATTCAAAGCTTTTGTAGATTTGTAAAATCTGTAATTTAATACGGTAGTGCCATCCATGTTAATAAATTCGTAAGTTTTGTGTTTAAAAATAGTTGGAACTGCTCCACAAAGTAGCTCTTTCCGTTTCGATGGTATCCCCGTTAGACGTCCTTTTAAATCATCTTTAATGCAGTCAGGATGGAAGTGGTCTTCACATACAACTTTATTTTTCCCAAATGGAAATGTTTCTACATTAAATCCAGTACCAATATTATGCAACCATTGTGCTGCGCGAAGTTTTTCAGTTGTATTCACTGGCTTTGGGATCATGAAAAAACTTTTTTTAGCAGTTACTCTCCCAGTGGTTTGCGAACATCCATATGCCAGGCAACTTGGCATTTTGAGTAGTAAAGACAAAATGTTTAAGAAGTAAAATTCATCTTTTATGTCTTCATACATCAAATCAGGCGAACCTTATAGTATGGTTTCACTTACTCACTCGCGGATCATACGTCATTGCTCTCCATTGTAGAGTTTTTTTATGTACTCTAACGGAGATGTAAATAATAACCTTTTTACTCTAAAATCCTCATAAAAATACATTTTTTTTGAAAAAAAATTTAAGGTATCTTTTTTAAATAGTATAATAAACATTTTATGAAAAAAAAAAATTTTGACCTTAGTTTCCCTTTAAAAATCAAAAATATGAAGGGATTTCAGGTGATATGGATCAGCCCAGGGACACTGTAAAATAAAAAGATAGTGTTAAAGTACACTGTAATTGAGCCACCTGAACACTGGCTTTCACGGTGGATTGGGAGTTCTTATCAAAGAAAATTCGCCATGGCTCCAGGTAAATCATTGCTTAAACCACTGTCTTGAATTGGCAATCAAGGACGCCTTCAAAAACACTGCTTTTATCAAAATTGATGAACCATTGAGTGAATTATACAAGCTGTACCAGTATTTATCAAAGCACATTTAAGAGCTTAGAAGATGTGCTTGGGATGATGAAATACCAAAACCAACAAAAGCAACTGGGACTCGTCGGATTGATTATAAAATCAGAGCAATGTTCATTGTTCTGGAGAATTATAGTGTGTATTCCAACACATTGAATCTCTTTCGCAAATAGATTCTCAAGATCACATATAACATCATTCCCACCATTTACCCTGCAAATGACTGCACAAACAACTTAAAACATGCATGTCAACACACAGCCACTTCTTTACACCTCCTTCTTCTGAATAGGTCATCGAAAACATTATACACATACAATCAAATTAAACCAAATAAAAATGAAATTACAACACATGCTCATTCCTACACTAATACCAGAAACCATAATGTGTGGCCAACTGTCTTTACGTAAGTCAGGTAAGTATTACACTACACCCGTCTCCTCTTGTGACCAACAAAAACAACAATAAAAAACACGAAACATACTCCTCACTAGTTGTTCGCATTTTGTTAAAATAAATGATATAGTTTGATAATAGTGTGATTTGTGGGTGTCCTCAAACTAAAATCCCTGGTTCTAAAAATCAAAGAAATTATACAAATTTTCTTCAATAATGTTGTTCTTTAAAAAAGTCAAATCATTTCATAGAAGAGCATTTAAATGTTTGGAAAACAGTGTTGACATACAAACAATGCACTGAGTTACAAAACGACCCTATTTGACTACGTAAGTACTGTAACTTTTGCATTAAACTCTCTGATAGAGAGTATTTTGCTTACTTGTGGTACTTCATCAGAGAGGAGATGACGTATGAGCAACAATAACATGGAAACCATTACTTAAAACACGAATTTTACAACGAGAGAATGGGAGGAGATCACAAAAGCAGCTTCACTAAAAATGGTACATGAAAAGATGCATTTGTTGGAACCATGGCATTTGTCCAGCCTGCCTGACATAACAAACATTTTACTGTGGGATGTAGGTAACAATGGTTCAAAGACTATTTTGTTAAAGATTTATATTAAGTCTCCATTGGACATCATATATCAGGTTGTAAAGACCACTCATGTGTGATACATAAAGATGTGTATTAGATGAAAATAATTTGACAACGCTGGTGTATGATTTTATTACTGCTTGAGATAAAAATTATAATCTTCTAAGTTTAGCAATTCTACCAATAGAAAATGTTTAAATCAACAAATCATGTGTACAAATGCAGGGTTAAAACATGAGCACCTTTTCATATTGTTTACTTTGTAAATTTACTCACACTACTATAAATGGCTATATGAACTTGATGCCTTTATATTTATCTTTTTTTGATGAGACTTTTTAGAATGATTAGGTGGGGAAGTTATTTTTGGACCACGACTTGAAAGATCTTGCCTTGAACGGATAACAGATTCCACAAGCTCATTAACCTAAAAATAAGAGAGTTCTTAATTTAATTAAAGGAGAACTAACCATAGCCTATGAGGTTATATGTTTTATGTTTTTTTTGCTCTGATAATTGAGATTTTTAGGTCAAAATAACCCTATAATTTTTATAAGATTTACATTATCTTGAAAAGGAAATCTACGGAAAGAGTGCTCAATACGAAAGTACAGAGCTAACATTCATTCGTTTATTTACAAGATAAAAATAATAATATGTACATAACTCTGAGTTTCACGCTGAGCGATCATCAGACGTACACTAACTTAAAAAACTATATCAATGCCTTATACAAAAAAATAAAATACACTGTAATTAAGTCAAGTCCGGTGGGATCGTTTTAATGTTTTTCAAGAAATACTTGTTTACATGACAACAAGTAGAAACCAGTTCCATTCCATTTATTCAATAGTTTTAAATTAGATGTGATGATATGGTACTTCTCCGTAAGAAAAAGGTTGCATGTGTTTCCACCATTTTTATAAGGAGAGGCATGGTCGATTATTCGCCAAGAAAATATCGGTTCTATACCTTCTTTCTTCAAATGCCACACGTGTTTAGACAGTTCTGTGGAGTTTGCCTTGTTTTCGTATCTAAATGTGTGTGCATGTTGGTTGTAACGGGACTTAAATGTATTTTCCGTCAAGCCTATGTAGTTTGCATCTTCTTCGTTGCTAATTGTGGACACGTTGCATAGATAAATTGCATGCCTATCCTGACATTTCCTGTCTAGAGGGCATGCATCTCTTTGTCTGCAGTTGCAGGTTGCGGTGTTGTTATGAGTCACGCTATCTGAAAGAACATTCTTGTTGTGCGTTGAAATTATGGTTGAGATGTTAGATAAGCAGGTGTAGCTTACTTTTAACGTGTTCCGGTTAAATAACTTACGCAGCTTAAGATTCACATTATATTATGTTATTATGCCGGACAATGTAAAAGCTTTTATTTTTACAAAAAGTTAATTTTTTTATTATACATTTTATATGTTCGGAAATATTATAAAATTTACATAAATATCTTAACAAATAATAAAAAAAATTTTAGTCAATTTATATGAAAAAAGTGTAATAGTATTCTAAAACATTTATACCTTTTTCTTCCCCTTGATAATGCTGAAGTTGAACTGTTTGTCTTCCATACATTTTTTCAAAACAACTGCTTCTTTTGGTGGCTCAGAGATACCAGGCAAAGGTTTTACCTTATTGATATGGTCTAAAGATTACATAATTAAATAAAACAAAACACATTTAATAATGAAATGAATCTAAAATAAGAACCAGAACAAATAAGCAGATGTTTGAAAAAGAGATATACTAGCTAGATACCTGTTTCTTTCTCATCTTTACTGTTTTCTTGAATGACTAATATCAGGGCTTCGATAATAAGCATCCCAAAATCACTTTTGATTGCTTCTTTTCCAATTGTTTGAGCAGGAAATAATCTTGCAAACATAGAAAATGCTTCTTTATTTGATGCATCGAAATATAATGCAGATATTACATCTATTTTTGCCTCATCTATTTTCTAAAAAAGGAAAGGCATGTCATTTTTATGATAAGCGCCAAACTGAAATTAGATTTACATATTCTACATAATGCCAGTAAACGTAAGTTAAATTGGAAACAGACACAGCAAGCAGAAATGTCACACATGTCGCAAACAGCATTTTGTTGACATGTGTTGTTACACCACAAATAAGAAATCACAAATGAAGGCATTGGAAAAATCATGCTCCTAACAAAGGGAGAAAGAATCAATTTTTTTCTAAGGACACTGACTCTTTTGATGGTTCCTTCCAAAAAATAAATTTCAAAAGCAACAACGAAAAAAAGTCTGAACACAGATAGCACCTACTTCTTGCATATATCTTGATCTAGCACGTGATAAATAAAAAGCTGATACAGTTATATTTAATGATATTGCTAGTGAAAAATACTCTTCTGCACGGTCATATTTCCGATCTTTATACTCCATAATTCCCAAATCGTTGTATACAACTGATAAACGTAAATTTATACTCTTGTCATTTGGAGCTAATTCTTGTGCTTGTTGGTAATCCAATAGGGCAAAATGTATATTCCCAAGCTTATAGAAGCAATCTAATAAAGAAAATTTATATTATAATATTCACTGTTGACAACACAAAATATTGTGATGCAGAAAATACATATGACGGGCAACATGTGTGAAATTAAAATGATTCTCTACAATAAACAATTCGGGCAAATACATTAGCTAAATTAAAGTAATCTGAAAGGTAGATTCATGGTGTATATAATCTTGAAAATCATAATATTTACCCCCTCTGTTGGAATATAAAGCTTTGTCTTGTTTTTCACCTTTAATTGCTTTTTTTAACAAAGCAACAGCCTCTTCATAAAACCCCTTACTAAAAAAATACAATTTCATCTAAATAAAATCTCTAAATCACTTTAAAAAAAATGGATTTGTTCCTGAGAAATTTTAAGATATTTTTAAATACACAAAATACACAGACATTAAACTTACTTGAAACAATCCACAGCAAAATCATTAAATGTCAGTAATAACTGCTTTTGAGATGCAACATAAAGTTCCACATCAGGGTCATGGTTTAATTTTTCCATTGCTAACAACAAGTCGTCTACCGCTGCACTAAAGTCAAGATTCCGGCGATGCATACCAGCTCTAATAATAAAGAAATTATTATTAGAAGTAACAGTAATTTGTTTTAAGCAAAAGCTGTCATTTTGCCCTAAATTTATTATGGATACACACTACACAAAAAATGACACTGTCTTTAATTAACAGCAAAATGATAAAGAAAACCAACTTGACCGGCTTTCAATAAGTCCCAAAGAGCATTTACATTTATGGGTTTTTTTTAGAGTTGTGTCAATTATGAATACTTTCCTCAAAATAATAGTTGTAAATTTAAAACTTAGTAGGCTGTTAATACCTATCTTATATTAAGAACGTTATTTTGCTTTTTGTGGGTACTTTGTACATTGAAAGTAACATTTTTTCGAGGTGATTCACAAAACAGTTCTTTTGAGTTTTTCGTGCTTTTAGAAAACTGTTTTTTAGGTTGCATATTCTATTATTTAGGGTGAAGGCTTGGTTGCTGAACATTTTAAATTTCAGCTTAGCAAGGTGATCAGCAATTGCTACGTTTAACCCAAACCTAAACTTCAACCCTTAGTTGCTTTAAAAAGAAGTATTCAGGGCGTCCCTGCAGTTTGAAAATGATACCACAGTTTATCATAGCCTTTTAATCAGACTTTTAATCAAACTTTAAATACCTGAGCACAAGATATTCTGTAACGGAAGGATTTATATTAATGGCATGTGATATCTTCATGATTGCTTCTTTAGGCTTGCCACACATATCAAATTTTATAGCCTAGTATAAAAAAACATGTAAACTATTCGCTAAAATATTCCATAATAAAAAAAAATAATTTACGGAATCGTTTATCATGCATTGATATTTAAAAATTATTAAAAGAATAAAAAAAAAATTATTTTAGCTGTAAATAAAATAAAATCATTTTGATTTTATTCTGAATAGTTTAGCAAAGTTTAAAGAATGGCAACGAATACAAATAAGACAAAAAGTTGGGAAATTTAAAGTATGTTTGCCCTAAGGGGGAGGGAGAGGGTCAGGTAATAAGTTTGTGTACATCTTTGAGTGTACTTTTTGTAAAACAAATCAATTTCTTATGTGCTTTCAGTTGATTGTTACAGCTCTGTATTGGTTAATACTGGAAAGTTGTAATTGTTTATAATGTGTAATATGTGTACAAATGGCCATTTGATCTTTGCAATACACTATTAGCATTTTTTGAGCATGCATTGCTCCTTTTGTTAATGTATTTATATTATGCTTGCTGTCTGTATGCCAAATATGGTAGTGCCAAGTAGCACTTGGCAAATTCCCATAGATTTTTTTACAGGGTAACTGCTGGTTGAAAGGGAATGTAAACTTCATGTTTTTCAGAGAGGAAAAATGGTAGCCTATTGTATATGGGAGAGGAGACAAAAAAAGTGTCAATATATAATAGACTCCAGATACACCTTTGACATAAGTATTATTTATTATTTAGTATTATTTTAAAATTTTCACTCAATTCATGAAGCATAATGCAACTTAATTAGGTAGATGCACATTTAATGAACAAACACAATTTTTGCAAAAGAAACTCATTCCTTTAGAACAGATAGTGATAATGCGTATGGTTTGCTCATTTTTTTGCTTCATTATAAAATAGACTGTTGTTTTTCACTAGGTAATAGAAGCACTGCTAACATAAAATAAAAAATTACGTTATGCCAAAAAAAATAAAAGTAAAAAACAACAAAATCTGCAATGACACACTTAAAAACTATTGCACATCTACCCGTTATCACAGGCCTGGTCATGAAAATTCACACCTGCTAGCGCTGAATCACATATGTAAATTAATCAAGTTTATTGCTCACAAGCTCATAAAAATTTATTTGCATTCAAGCAAAAAATGTATGCATCTTTTTTCTGCTGTAATCTCAATTAAACTATTTTAGAAAAACGTGATTAATTAAAAAATTAAATAATATAAACTTAAATTACAAAAAAAAACGCAATTTTATGTATCTCTGAACTAGCTACTGTATTTTCCGGTATATAACCCACGGGTTATATGTTTCCTTTTTTCAGCAGAATCTTTTGTGCATTGTTTTTCATTTATTTGTAGTAATAAAAATATTATAAAATTATGCAGAATGAAACAAAGCAGACATTGCATCAAGAAAGTATAATACACAAAAGATTAATATAACTGCATGCGCGATCCTATACGTAGTAACCTTACTTCACCTACGTGATTTAATTTTTTTTTCACAGTAAAATTGCTTTATTGCTTGTAGTTTGCCGGGCATGAATAAAAAAGAATTTTTTGCTGAGCGAAATCTTGTGTTTCGTGCTCTGCTACTTGATTTCGTGTAAACAAACACCTTAAGTAGTACAGCTTAGAGGTAGCACTAACTTTAAAATAAACAAATAAAACTTCAGAATAATTAATTGTGAACCTACACTTGTGATATCAAACTGTCATGGTAGCAAACATAGAAAGGTTTGAGTGAGTATCACTGTGTAACTGACACTGATGCCATAATGACAGTGATGTGGAAGAATCTTTTACTGATGACAACTTTATACATTCTTGCATTACATAGCTAGCTGTGAAAAATGTTTTGTTGGTAATGTTGATAGCTAGTTATAGAACAATTTCCAAAGCCTAGGCACACACTGGAGGTAGCTAGCTAATGTCTATGTATGTAAGTGGCTGCAAACTATCCAGTATTTTAATTGTTTTTCTTTTTGTGAAGTTCTGTAAAGTCCTGTAAAGTAGTTAACCTCAATTTCAGCTGTGCCAAAAAATGTGGAAGTTTGGATTTTGGAAAGAGAGAGGACTCACATTTTTCCAAATGTCCAATTGCATGTCAATTGGACATTTGGAAAAATGTGAGTTAAACTTTAGAAAATGTACACACAGAATTTATAGAATAAAAACTGCAACCCAGATATGCACTCACACACCGAGTACACTTGGAAATTTTCGTTCTTCTAAAAGTGTGTATCCGTGTTTGCAGCTTTTATATGATGCTTGGAGATTTTTGCTCTTTAAATAGTGGGTATCTACCTTGCAGCTTTTATATGATAACCAAGATTTTTTTGGGAAACCATGCACCCACCCATCATGACAACTAACGTCCAATTGTGCCAGTTAATTTTTCATAGTGAATTTAGCTTTAAAACAACAAAGGTTTATGGGGTCATTCACAAAAAATAATGTAGCTGGCATGCTTAAAGAAAAAGAAAGGCGGAGAAGTAGTCTAAAAGCATATCAAAGTGTACAAGGGGAAGGGGATCTTCAAAGGGCTTACATATCCCAGCTTTAGAAAATTAATGCAGTGTTATAAAAGCATATCAAAGTGTACAAGGGGAAGGGGATCTTCAAAGGGCTTACATATCCCAGCTTTAGAAAATTAATGCAGTGTTATAAAAGCATATCAAAGTGTACAAGGGGAAGGGGATCTGCAAAGGGCTTACATATCCCAGCTTTAGAAAATTAATGCAGTGTTTTTATGCATCTTGTCTGCAAAAAATGTGTTGCTTATTTCAACTTTAACACCTTACATTGTCCACTTTTCAAGTAACATTTCATAATTTAATAATTATTAAGTCGATTTTTGGGGAGGGGTGATGTGTACACTCGGGAAAGGGGTGGGTCGAAAGCAAAGCATACAAGGGAGTATAAGGTTGAGGATTTATAGTACGTAAGCATTTTTTGAATAGACCTATTATAGTAGTTATTGACAAATGATTTTTGTCTGTTTTACTGGCATCTGACTGATTATTCCGTATACTATAACTTTATTTTTGGATTGCTTATGTGACCAATTATCTTTTTTTAGGGCCAAAAAAGAACAAATTTGATGGAGCTCCTAACTGGAAAAATAAAGGACTTGTAAATGATTAAAGGAAAATTCCTTCTGGTGCGTCACGACCAGTAAACCACAAGGATTTTTGGCTTGAAGTAAAAAAATTGCCACCGTTAACATGAACTGATGCATACAGATTTTGTTTTTGCAGATTTAGTAGTTTTTTTAGCAGACTTTATAGATAATGCCTTTAAATTTTCCAACCTATAGATTTGATTTTAAAATGTTAAAGTTGTAGGTCCGCCATTATGGCAACCGTTTGCCTGATTTTTTATGTTGTATGATATATACTATGTAAGCCTTTTACAAAATGTTATTTATCCTAAAATATTATTTTTTGATTGGGATTTTTTAATTCCTTTTTTAATAAATATTTATTAAATATTATTTTAATTGCTTTACAAACTTAAATAGCAGAAGTATGATCCAATTTATAGCCAGGTAGAATGTAACAAGAAATTCAGCCATATTTCACTGAATATAATAAAACTGTGCAAAATAATCTATATTATAATACCCGTATACGTCTGTCCGTCACGCAAACTGGTAGCTTAGCTGCACAAGTAATGAGACGCACGCAATGCAGTATAAAAAGGACTGCTGAACCCGTGGATTTTTCCACAGGCTAACGACTAGTTCTTAAAAAAACTTAGTGGAAATATTTTGTTTGATACTTTCCGGATTCTTATTATTATTGACTGTTTGCTGCTCTTAAAAAGACATACTAGAATCGAATGTGAATGTAACTTGCAGATTTGAACCTGGCATAGAAGCTTGCGTGGGTAAGCATATGCACACGTTATCAGATTAAACCCACTGCATATCCTTTTATTGTGCACTTCATGTGTTGGTGCAACCTCGACTCCAGGGTTTCCCAATATAAAAAGAGAAAACCAGCCCTGTGATCAAGGTTGGTGTTGGGGCTAAGTATCACTTTGGAAAACGAGGGGTGCATTTGTATTAGCTTTGAAAGAGCAACTGTCATATAACAGTAACCAAGGGGCGACAAGAAGTTGCCACTATAAACTAGTATTATTTATATTGCTTGCCAGTGGTCCTATTATGAGCTCTCTCTAAAACACAATTCTGAAGATCTTTTTTTCTTTTGTGTTGAATGGAAATCTAATGTAACTTGCAGATTTGAACCTGGCATAGAAGCTTGCGTGGGTAGCATATGCACACGTTATCAGATTAAACCCACTGCATATCCTTTTATTGTGCACTTCATGTGTTGGTGCAACCTCGACTCCAGGGTTTCCCAATATAAAAAGAGAAAACCAGCCCTGTGATCAAGGTTGGTGTTGGGGCTAAGTATCACTTTGGAAAACGAGGGGTGCATTTGTATTAGCTTTGAAAGAGCAACTGTCATATAACAGTAACCAAGGGGCGACAAGAAGTTGCCACTATAAACTAGTATTATTTATATTGCTTGCCAGTGGTCCTATTATGAGCTCTCTCTAAAACACAATTCTGAAGATCATTTTTTCTTTTGTGTTGAATGGAAATCTAATCTATTTATATCTTTGCAATCACATTAAGCACATTGACATGACTTGCATTTGGTAATAGAGCAGTATAGCAGGTATCATTTGTTTTAAACATAAACGATAAAGATCCGTCTCGGAGATGGAGACCTGTCACGTCACATTAATTTTAATTGGGTTTTTATAGTTTTTTCGCGCACTTTTCACATGGCTTCTAATCTCCGTACGAATAGGACAAGCGTGTGGTAAAAGTGAGAATCGAAAATATCGTAGTTCTTGATTGAAATCTTAACGTAAAGAGTTTCTTCAAGCAGCAAAAAGGAAGCAAGCGCAGTAAACGACGCAATAGTTAGTTTTCATGTTTTATTTTGTACGTGTAATAGTATGTCTATCGACACAGGCTATATTTGTATTTATTTATGTTGTGTTTATCTTTTTGTATCTTTGTATTTTTTCTGTTTCGTATTTAAGCTATGAAACGTCATCATCATACTGTACTAGACCAACCGATGTACCGTATTTTATTCTACCGCCCCCATGTGTTCGCATAGTTGCGTCTGCTTTCTTGTGTGCCGTACGCGCACAAAACATCATTTTTAGGTGTTATTGACATGTATTTCACAACCTAGTGGCCAAGACTTCATTATTAATTCCTGTTAAAAATATTGAAAAATGTTAAAATTAAATGCATAAATGGTATTTTACTTTTTTTATCTTCGCTACTTGCAAGCAACTGGTGACTATTAAAATGATAAAAAATAAATTAAAAATTCAATTAATAGAACACATGCAACTATCTCCTCCCCATTGTTGCAAATTATTTTATCATACAAACTGTGATTGCCGAGATATAAATGGATAACAAAATTATATAAAAATTAGAAAAAATGTTCCATACATCCCTGTTACAGACAATCTGTGACATTTATTATGTTGTTTATTATTATTTCGGCAATCGGAGACAAGGAAGTTAACGCTGAGAGAGTCGCTAGTTCAGAGACTCAGTTCTTGTGTTTGGGTTTCACAAGTTTAAACGTCCCCCACTTGTCTCCGGCATGAACAAAAATAATGACACAGAACTTAAAAACAAACTAAAAAAGCAACCACAAAATACTCTGAATTTTTTTATTAACACGATGCGGGTTATACAAAGGTGCATGTACGTAAAACTCAATGATTGAAATTTTATGCGGGTTATACGAAGGTGCGGGCTATCTGATAGCATCTGATTTGTAACTCCCTAAAAAAGCTGAGCTGCTGGTTATACGATGTGGATGTTATATACCGGAAAATACGGTACTTGAATTTTATTAACAACATTTAATTTATTAAAGTGCAGCCACAAGCAAAAACAGACCAATTAAATAGGCTTGTGAGAGAACATTATTTTCAATTCAGTCTAAGTAATATGTGCCACAAAGCCTTCAGTGTTTAGAGTTTGCTTATTAAATCGTCCCCTAACTCTTTTAATCTCTGATTCTATTGTAATTTTTGACTTTGTAATTTGTTTTGACACTCAGCATTTGCCGACATAATTGGCAATGTATTTTCAACATCTCTAAGCTCTCAATCGTAATTATTTGCTATTGGTAATTTGCATAGCTGTCTTATAAGGGAATGTATGAAGCATTTATCCATAAAAGCTAGAGGAAAAAAATTCAGTTCATATAAATTGTGAGCTTCAACTACATTATTGAAAACGGATAATAACCACTTGTATTTTCAACATCTCTAAGCTCTCAATCGTAATTATTTGCTATTGGTAATTTGCATAGCTGTCTTATAAGGGAATGTATGAAGCATTTATCCACAAAAGCTAAAGGAAAAAAATTCAGTTCATATAAATTGTGAGCTTCAACTACATTATTGAAAACGGATAATAACCACTTGTATGTGTGTGAAAAAATCATATTCCACTAGCGTATTTTCCGGTATATAACCCGTGGGTTATAAGTTGATTTTTACGACTTCCGCCGTTGGTGCGGGTTATGTGATAAGTTTTATATTTTCCGTCATTTATTGTGAAATTTAAAGTTTATACATTTAATGAAGAAAATAGTACCAACGGGATAAAATGAGTACATTAATATACTCCATGCGCGATCATATATCTACGTAATCTTACTTCAACTACGTGATTTAATTTTTTTCACACAGTGAAATTGCTTAACTTTCTATTGCTTGCCAGTGCTATATTATTACGAGCTCTCTCTCTGAAACACAATTCTGGAGATCATTTTTCTTTTGTGTTGAGTGTAATGCTAATCATTTATATCTTTGCAATCACATTGAGCACATTGAAATGATTTGCTTCTGGTAATAGAGCAATATAGCAAGTATCATTTTTAGGTTAAACTGACAGGTATTTCACAACCTAGTGCCCAGGACTTCCTGTTAAAAATATTGAAAAATATTAAAATTAAAGTATAGATAAAAATTTTCTTTTTTATCTTCGCTACCTTCGAGCAACAGGGGTCCACTAAAAATATCAAAAATAAATGTAAAATACAATTAATAAGACACATGCAACTATCTCCTCTTCATTGCCCCCATTCATTTTATCATGCACACTGTGACTGCTTAGATATAAATAGATAACAAAATTCTATAAACATTAGAAAAGAACCTCCGTACATCGCTGTTACAGACAATCCGTGATAATTATTATGTTGTTTATTTTCATGCCAAAAAAACTTAAATATACATAAAAAACAGAGATTTTATTTTAGGTTTATAACATGATAGAATGGTTTTTTTGTTTGTTTTTTGTTTATTTGTTGATCTTCTGCATTAGCAGAAGATCGACAAATCAAATTAATTTTAATTCATTATTATTTCGGCAATCGGAGACAAGGAAGTTGAGACTGAGAGAGTTGCTAGTTCAGACACTCGGTTCTCGTGTTTGGTGTTCACGAGTTTAAGCATCCCCCACTTGTCTCCGGCATGAAAAAAACAGAACACACGCACATTTTTATAAAATGATTAGGGTAAGTAAAAATACGCTAAATTTTTGTCTTAACACGATGCGGGTTATGCAAAGGTGCAGGTAAGTAAAACACATCGATTGAAATTTTATGTGGGTTATATGAAGGTGCGGGCTATCTGATAGCATCTAGTTTATAACTCACTAAAAAAGCTGAGCTTCGGGTTATAAGATGTGCGGGTTATATACCAGAAAATACGGTATATTCTTTTTTAGAATTGTATAACTTTATGTAAGTTGAAAGGAATACTAACTGAAAATTTAAAAACTTGAAAAAAAATAATGCAATGTTATAAATCATGTAGCACTGCATTTACCAGAAGCTATTAAAAGGATCTACATACTTTTTCTTTACAGAGTTCTGCATTTTCCTCAAGGTTCTGATGCATGGAACCTGCTTCCTTGTTTTGAGGGTCCACGGAAAGTGCTTCTTTTACGTCAAAGTAAGACAGTGTTGACTGAAAAAATAATAAAAAAGTCATAACTACATATTGCTCCAATGCATGGTTTCCACAATGTATACAATTGCTTTTGCTGGAACTTACATCACCAGAAAAAAGGTGGAGCCGTGCTCTTAATATAAACAAATCTGGATTATTAGATTCAACCTCCAGTCTTTCATTGATTAAAGCAAGACATTCTTGATGACGTTTTAACGAAGCAAGGCACGATATCCTAAAATACAAAGATTTATAACATGCAAGCTTATATCACTACAAAACTTTATTGCCTGGACTATGCATTAAGAGAACAGCTGAATTGCAGCCCTCACAACTCACTTTGACAATTGGCAATTGCCGAGGCAAATGCCAAGGTATTTTTTCCATTGATTAAATTTGATTCAGCAACACTTGTGGGATTTTAAACCAAAACACAGCAAATCAGCAAAATTTTCACTTGCACTAGGTGATAGATATTTACATTATTGCTTACTTCTGACAAGCCTTTCTTGTCGCATAAGATTGTTAAAACGCTATTTATAACGTATTTTCTTATAGCCTTGTTTTCATTTTTTTCCTAGTCTTTTTATCCAAACGCTTGATTTTGATATGTTTTTGGCAATTCGCCCAACATTGGCAAAAATTTCCCTCTCTTAATATCAACTTTCTTATTTTTGCTTAATAACTATGGCTATCAGAGACAAGGAATCAGAGTAACTAGTTCAGATGCTCGGTTCTCTAACTTAAAAAATATAAAGAGCTTAACCACTTAAAAAAATGAAATTAATGGCATGCGAATGACTGTTATGACATCTTTTTCCTTCTGTTTAGAAATTTGTTTGATTTGCAATAAAAACTCTAGACTCTCAAAAGACTTGTTTTGAATTTTTAATTAAATATACCTCTTCGCATGATAATCTTTATTTTCAGGTTTCATATCTGCAGCTCTTGTAAAGCTTTCTAATGCATCCAAGTACATTTCTTCATCGTAGCAACACTGGCCTTGCAAGAAGTAGATAGATGCAAGTTTTGTAAAGTACTCTTCACTCTCTGGTTCAAGGATGCATACTCTTTTGTAGTTTAATATAGCTGA
Source organism: Hydractinia symbiolongicarpus (assembly GCF_029227915.1). Lineage (NCBI taxonomy): Eukaryota > Metazoa > Cnidaria > Hydrozoa > Anthoathecata > Hydractiniidae > Hydractinia > Hydractinia symbiolongicarpus. The sequence goes on from NC_079884.1 coordinate 26,706,477, forward strand.
TTTATAATCACACAGTTGCAAAAAGGCATCACCACGTAACACATAGTATTTTACATTGTTTGGTTCCATCACCAATGCCTTTTGCAGGTATGGAAAGCATGATTCATAGGATCCTGTTTCATATGATTCCAAAGCAGATTTATACCTGTCAAATGAATAAAATAAATTAACACTTTTTATGAAGATATTATATTGGTGTTTCATTACATCTCCTGAAATGAAGAGAAAAAAACATACTGAAAAATGTTTGCAACATCTAAACTAAAAAAATTTTCAAACCTACATGGACTTTGCTTTATTACTGATAATTTCCTGATACAATTTAAAAGAGTCTGCATTATACTCAATCTTTGGCGATAAACAAAATTTGTTTGCAATAGTTTGTCTGCGTTTTGCAATTTCATTGGCTGCACCAGCTTCCCCATTGTTGGTGCTTTCTTTAAAGAAGTCAATAAATCTGGAGGCTGCTACAAAATGTTCTTGAGATTTTTCCAAGGTTGTGGAGGATGTCTTCCTACCTTTGTTTTCTGTAAGTTCAAGAGTTTCATAGTCTTGCTTTTTATATCCAGTATCAACTTTACTCAAGTCTCTTTGCATTATGTAATTTTATACATTCTAAAAAAAGTAAATTTACAAACACAGAACAGATTCCCTATCTATGTATTGTTACAGTGACTGAAAATGTTGGTAGGAAATCTTTTTATTTACCTTTTAACAGCAACTGAGAATTTTAGTATGGTAGTTTGGCCTTATTGGAAAAATTTTAACAATTTTTCGATTTTTTATTTAAATTACAAGGATTGGTGCTTGTTTTTACTATTCGTATTTTATCTACACTAACTTCTGTTAAAAAATATGGCTGATCAGGATGCCCTTGTATTTTTCATAACATTAATACATGGTTAAAGATGTACAAGTTTGTTTTTTATTCTTTTTCTCTTCAATTTTCACAGATTATAAATGTTACTATGTTTGATTGAGCTGAGGCAGTCTAAGGTTTATAATTTGTTGTTTATTTTTGTTTTAGTGGCCCCTGGTGGAAACAATCCACTAACTATAGGTTTTTGTGATTTTCTGGGCTAGTCACTTTAAATAATATTATTATTATTATTACTATTACTATTATTATTATTATTATTATTATTATTAAAAGACATTGCTCAATACCAATATATTTATGCACATTTGTATAAGTAAAAAATTTTTTTAACCATCTATTAGGGCACTTCTCGGTTCCAGGGGGTGGACTGTTTTTGGAACACAATTTGTACGCTTATAGCCCTTCAGAAGATAAATATAATTTGACAAAAAAAATTCATTTTTTAATGATTTTGTCATTTTTTAAAATGCATGACTTTTCATTTTCCCAACAAAAGACCAAAAATGGAGTGAAAACAATAGAACATAACAAAAAAATGTATTACCTACATTAGATTTATTTTTTTGGACCAACATGACAACCAAAACCAAAAAAATGTTTAAAAAACTCAGTGGGAATATATTCTCTTGAGAATAACAGAATTTTCCCTTCTTGAGATGATATCTTATCGTTCTAAGTACTTTTGTTTAGAACCTTTTTATAATTGGAAATATTTATTTCTCAAAAAGCCCAGGGAAAAATCCAACCTGCCAGAAAAACAAAAGAAAAATGACTCAATTGTATTTTTATCACATCAGCAATGACAATTCCGTACACACAAAAAAAATTATTTTAAAAATTTGCTTTTGATTAACAGTTTTAGTGATAATGAGGTTTAAAGGGTTTTGAGTCTGAAAGTAAATTGCTTTAGATAAAAAGGGAGCTTGGAAACAGATTTTGTACAGTCATTTATTAGCACAAAGTAGGTATAGAACACACAGTCAACTAGTTAATAAATAAAAATCTTTGTTTACTCTCAAGATTTTACAACTGAACGCAACATTAGCAGTATATATATCTTATCCCAAATAAAAATTTATTTTCAAGAATAAAAAGTTACCTTACATATATCATAGGAAATATGTAAAAGTCACATTTCTGCATTGCATAAAAGTAATTTCAACACAACAGAATATCTATTTTATTCTTTTTCTTTAGTATCTTTCTGTTTCCTCTGTTGTTCAGCTTCTTTTCGAGCAGCATCTTGTAGTAGTGATACATCTATGTCTTCTGGCGGCAACTGAACATATCTAACCACAGAACCTCTCAGAAAGCAGTTCTTTACAGATAACATATGCGGATATCTTTCAGGATCTGTTACACTTATATCTGTCAGTTTTATATTTAAGTATTGATCAACAGAATCTAGAACTCCAGAAATACTAAGGTCATTCTTTAGCTCTACAATGACTTCTTTACCAACAAGTGATTTAAAAAACGAATAAAAAAGCATTTTGATTGTTATATACTGAAACAAAGAAATATATGCATTAGACTTTTATAAACAACCATTGCCTATTTTATTAACACATTACTTTTATATGTTATAAAACGGACATTAAGCCGAGAATGATGATGATGATGATGATAATTTTAGTTATAAGGAAGTACTGGGCAGGAAAATTCCATGAGAAAACTAACGGGTGCTGTGTATTGCACACATAAATGCAGTTTTAAAAATTCGCTTGTTTCTATAGTATGCAATTTTTAACAGAGGAGGGTGTTACAACAAGCACTTTTTTCCTTGTATTTTGGCATCATGCACACACCTAATATTTTTCTGTTCCAAAGAAAGAATAACAATAATTTTTCAATACAGCAAGTTTACCTGCGCTGTTTTGAAATCTATATAGCTAGCAACTTATGTTGGCATTTAATTAAATGCCAGTGGTTTCAAAACAGAATTAATTTAACCACAAAAACTATTTTTAATGTCGCAAATAAAGTCTAATATGCTTGACATTGACTTTTCATACCGAGCATAAGGTGGATACAGTCATGAAAGTTGTTGCATGCAGTTTTCCGTTTTAATTGCAGTTTTCACGTCTTTAAACGTTTACAGAGGGCACAAATGTTATCACAAAACACAACGTAGGTAGCTACTACACTACATGTGAATTTTTTTCTCACTTTTTTAATTTTATATTGTCTTGGCTCTAAGCTTCATTGTCATCTTTCTTGATACCTTCATAAGTTATTCACAGATTTAGAAAATTCTAAGAGCACCATATGTTCGATGATAGCTGGATGTAACCCTACAGCTAGCAACCGCGCAATATTGCAAGTTTAAGTGAAGGGTTTCGATACGCACCCAACGCGTATCAACGTTGCAGTTTTTATTTTAAATTATAAATTTTTTGATGGATACGTAGCTAGCAAGGACACTTTGGTTAGGTGGAATATTCAATAAACATGACAAGGCAGAAGAGAAGGTTCGACAAACACCAACAAAAAGCACATCTCTCACACATCGCAAACCAACCGTGACTTCCGTTGCCATCATGCTTCCCGCGAAGGTACAAGTGGTTCACAATGCAAAAGTACCCCGAGGCGCAGGGGCGAAGTAACAGAATGCAAGATGCAAAAAAATTTTTTTTTATTAGATGAAGTATATAAACTAAATATTTTTTACAATATAACACTAAATAGACGTAGACGTTATGCGTAGAAAGATAACAAAAAACATTGAAAGTTTATATTACTCATTTTCGACCCCAGAGCTCTTACCAGATAAACCTCGAGGTTTTAATTTTAAAGAGCTTTGGGGACGAAAATGGACAGTACTATAACCATAATCTTGTTTTCTTATGACTATGCTATAACGACACCACATGAACTAAAATATTGAGTTAACAGCTCAATTTTCCGGATAATTGCTAACTAGTTTGTAATCACCACGTCGTCGTCTCACATGCTACGATAGAATAACTTCTGGAAACGCGCATATTAAAATAGCTGAGCGCACAAAACTAGATAAAATTTTGCGTGTCAGCCACGCTATAACTTCTCCCTTTGTTTTATCTCTTATTATCTGGGATCATGTCAGCTAGTCTGGATACAAAAACATTCGACTCATACAACCGTTGATGTTGAATATTAATGGTGTAAACGTCCCGTGTTCGACACCTATGATGCGTCTGTTGTAAGATCTTATTTCTCAAAAGCAAATAATAAAGACATTGTTTGGCGTTAGTAACTTGGAGCGTTGGAATTAGAGATCCTTACATCAAGGAATGCTCGTTGTCCTTTCTACAAGAAACTTCTTACACTGATATCTGCTCTTGTTTCAACGTCTGTAATTGCAGAAGGGGAAAATCATTTAGTGGTCAGGGAAATCAGGGGAGGTTTACATCGTAAGGTAAATGGCTAGTTTTGGACAAATAATCTTTATATTGTGCAATAAGACTCTTCTGCTGGTAAAAGCATTTGATCGTCTACTAAAAATACACGATCGGTTTCTTGATCTTGGAATATATATCTTTCATCGCATGAACCGCTGCTTTGCATCCGGAGTCTTGCTCAACACACAGTTGGAGGTTGCCAGCTGCATCAATAACGTCGCGTTTGACAAGACACATTATTGCCAATAATTCGTCTTAACAACTCCCCGATACCAATAAGGCGCACATCAGGTGATTTATCCAAGGGTATGAGGCGACAAGCGGTATATTCGGTACATTCAATAGAAATGATTCTCTCACTAGTTTCTTCTATCCACAAGGTCCTAGTTATTTAGCGATAGCATTGCATGGATCTATAGAGTATGAACCACATGATTTTGACACCAATATTCCTATCCACCCATCTGCTTCCAGATTTGATAGTCCAGCAGCATTCGTTCTCAAGGCAGCTTTTTGTATTGCATCACCCTTTAATTCATTGAATGCAATAATGTCAATCAATTCGACAGATCCTTGAAAAGAAGAACTTCATCAAATTGTTCTTTCGCTGCAGGATGTTTCTTTTTCAAAGTTCTTTCAATAGCATCCTTAATTTTCAATATGCCCTGATTTCCTCCACTTAATAGTAGCTTCAATGCAGCATTCACTTTTCCCGAAAAAATCAAACGTCTAAAGGATTTTGCTAGAGATTCTGTCGATCATTGATTTCTACCAGCAATTGAATTTTTTGAACCGCTCTTGATTCTCTCACAAGTGTATTGAAATAACCATCTATCCATGATTGCAAACAAATATTCAAGCAATGAGAGTGGTCTCTCGATTTTGATGATTTACTGGGTTTCTATACAAGAAGGGAAAACATGATGATCAGCTCTTTAATGATCACATTCCCTAGTTCGCTTATCAGTTAAATAGCGCCTAAAAGGGGCTTTCCCATTCCTAGGACTTTGGCCTTTTTGATATGAGAGAAGACAGCGGAAAATGTTTTTACTTATAATGCAGTAACCGATGCCAATTCAACCTCACCGCAAGGCTTTTTTCTCGGAAACAAGATTGGCACCCTGTCTTGATACTGGTCTTCTTGTGCATATCTAAAAATTAGCCAGTGGTCACTCACGCACAAGCCTTGTCCTTAGGTGTTTTTCGCCGTCTTTTATCTTATCAAAAAAGGCAAAAAAACTGGGGACGAGGGACTATGGTGACTCATGCACATCTGGCATGAAAATACATATGCCACAACACAACCTCCAGGATAACAAGCACTGTGGGGACAAGGTTGAATCTTAAGGATTCCGAAACAGCGAAGTACAGGAGGTAAAATTCTAATAGAAAGTGTGATAATATCTACTCGAAACAAATATAGGCTGCAGGTAACATCGTTCCAGAGCCACAAGACCCTGAGGACGACAAAAAGTTAGCTAGATTTACTTAAAGGAATAGAAAAAATACAAATCTGTATCTGTTGAAGATGACTACATGAACAGTTTTTTAAATGAAAAAGAGATCATGTACACACCTTTGTTATTACTATATTCTTATCAATGTGTTAAAAAAGAAACACATATTTTATCTTTTCGCTGTATAAATTAAACAATGAATTATCCATTTTTAAATTTTATGAAAAAAGAAAGTAACAAAAGATTAAGTCGTTTATGTTTGGACTTTTAAAAATGCCTAAAAATAAACAACTTAAGATGGTTTAGAATTACTAAATCGAGGCGGCAAAGTTCATTTTGGGGGAATCTAGAAAGATTGGCGGAGAAGGTTACTGTTCTTTCAGATAGCTGGTGGTGTCGGACGTTGTGTCCGAGATTGTCTTTGCCGTAAGAATAGCTACGAGTGCTGCAAGGACGGTGTGCGTGGCTTGAAAAGGTCTATAGAAGTGTCGATTTTGTGAGGGGTTGGTTGCGGCTGTCAAAGAACGTTGTGCTACAGGAGAATTATGCGAAATATAATTAGTTAAACGAAAAATAGAAGTATTTACATACAATCGGACTGTTGTATTGTATTGTAAGTATTGTATGGTGGAAGAAGACTTTTTGTATATTGTTGTTGCTGTACTGGTTTCATTTAAGTTTTGCTAAGTCTTGCTATGAATGTAATACAACGCACACCGTAATACAACACACCAGTATCAACACGGGCGTTTTAAAAGCTGCGCGTATCTAAGCTCCTCTGTTCCTTATCTAAGTGTCAATTCGATGTTTTTAGGAGACGTCTCAGCTTAGATTGCTAATAGAAATCGTTCTTTTCTCTGGGTTCTGCTGGCTCCCAGCCGTAATACACATCACGCGTTAGCTGCTAAAACGCTGAGGAAATACACGGGGAATGAAGAAAGGTCGAACAAGTGGTGTCGGTCCATAAACAACCGCCGGAATTCCATTCGCCCTACCTGGGATAAGTTAAAAATGCGCGACTTTGGGTAGACGGCCTTCACTGGGTGGAACGGTATCACACCCAACTTTGTGAGCGACAGTACAGCTGGCGAGCCATCCACGAAACCTCGTGTCGTGTTTGCAACCTAACTCGTCCATATAGCTGTTATTTGGCCAATTTTGTCATTATTCTAATGTTTTTTCATTCTTAAGGCAATTAGTACCCGTTTGTTATACTGAAGCTACCACATATATACTATCTTTTAACCGCTCTCACGTAACGTTTGGGGACAAACCAATTTCAGGATAGAAAACATCAAACAGTATTATAGTCAAAACTTACAATATTATCAGGAGGTGCCATGGCTTAGATGGGGAGTCCTAGAGGATTTAATGCTCATTTTAAGCAACTCAGATCCAATTAGGGTCCGCAATCTACATACCAGACTCCCTGCAACATCTAATATGACGCACACAGTACAAGCTTAATTTGGATGTCAGCTTAATTAGGCTGTATGGTACAGTCTAATTAGGCGTTTGTTTTACAGCTTAGTTAATATGTACAAAACTTTGATTGTCGAAAACACATATTTAACTGGATTTTAGCATCTATAGCTATATCTAACTGAATACGTGCATATAAACATCTCCAATACATTAGTTTTTTCGTAGCACCTTGGAGATCCACTAAATTTGAAGTTTAAAAATGGTTGCTTAAATAGGCAGTATCATGTGATGTGACATCCTAACTAGGATGCAGGTAAATAGACTAAATAGACAGGTTAAATAGACTATCGCTACGAAGAACCATTGTTACAATATACACCATATCTTTTTAACCCAGGATGCTGGAAATACCATTCTTTTTTTACAATGTAGTGGTCAAACTGACGATGAAAAAGCTGCAGCAGTGATTCTGCTAAAATTTACATTTTGTCAAGAAATCAGGGAAAAAAATTTTTAACCTCCTTATTTAGATGATACCTAATTAAGTTGTACGATACAGCTTAGGAGATCTCCAAATTAAGCTATACAGCTTAATTAAGAGAATTTCCCTGACAGGCATAACATACGTAGTGTATTATGAATTCTATATAATAGTACATATAGAATACTGTTATAACCAGTATACACAAACGTATGTACATGTTTGTGTATATACTGCTAAGAAGGCAATTCAATGAAAGCCATGATTCGGCATAGTTTTGAAATACACGATTCACAGTTTCTGCTAACCATTGTTGAAATAAATCTTTCTTTTGTTATAACGCTCTTATTGACAATTGAAAAAATAGAAGTAATTAATTTTTTTGTTAAATATTTTGAAAATAAAAGTCACAATTACTTCACTGGCATTAATTATTTTTTTAGAAAATGAGAAATATAATGCCCATGGTCAAAGCCTTATTAAATTCACTCTGTTTACTTCCTTTTTTCTATACAGAAAACGAGTGAACAATTTAACCTGTGAAGAGGTGTATTTGTCTGATTGAAAATATGCTTAACCTTTGTTTCAGACATGCAGCTGCATTTTCCCTTGCCTGATTGCATAATTCTTTGTTAGAAAATAACAAAAAATGAAATTAGTGTTATGAATGTGTCTAGGACTAGAAACTGTAATGTCACAGGTGTTTCTTTAAATTGGAATAAGATAGAAGACTAAAAGCGTTCAATGCCTATTTAGGATGAATCAATTTTTTTTACCCCAATCTTTTTAGATCAAAACCGAGCCACAAAATTGATTATTTTACCTTTGAAAATGAATCCATTCAAGCCTTAAAATCACGTTAGCGCCTTTTTGGCAAATAATTTTGAGATCCCTATTTTATTGTAAAAACTGGAAGATATATAGATAAGAAAACATTATCCTGCACTCAAGAACAAAAAATGTTCAAATGTCTTACTGAAAAGCAAACTTACCCTTATTTTTTTTCGCCTACAGATCCACTATTAAAATTTATTCCATGATTCACACAATCATAAACGCACAGAAAAATCAACCATGGGCTTGCTGGATACATTTCATCACCCAAAGTTTAATCAATTAGGGAGAAGGTGTTTCCAGCTACATTTCCATTGTAATGCTTTTTATAAATATATCAAAAAAGTTCCAACTATGATAAGTTGATCAAAGTTTCTGTGCTATTCTGTATGAATTAATCTCAAATCACTTCCAGCTGTTGTGGTGGTTGGACAGCTTCTAGCGTTGCTAGCTGGCTTTATTTTATATTTTCTTTTTTCAAACACTTAGCCTTTTCTTTATGGAGGCAGTATGAGATATACATTTAGAATGCCTAGTTTTTATGCTTTAAAATTTCTATAGTGTTGCTTCAACTATGTTCCACTATCACAATCAGCATTCTTCCCTATTGGGATTTTATAATTATTTTATGCAATAATTCCAGTGACGAAAATTTAAAACTGAAATGTAATATTAGGCGACTCCAACTTAATTAGTTGTTCTACGGGCCCAACCAACACTATTTTTCACAAAAACGAAAAAATAATATCAAGCAAAAACGTTTTAAAGAAAAATATTGAAAAAAATAACAATACATTTTCCCATCCCATCTCGTGAAAATATAATGAGCATAGAAGATAATCAATGATGTTATTTGTTCTTGGTTAAATGTCAATCTACAATTAACAATAACAAAAATAGTTACATGGTTTAACAAAAGTTTATGTGATTTCTAACGAAAATTAGCTACTTTCGCTAAAATAGTTATAATATATACAAGTGAAAAACATGACAGATTTTTATTGTGGTAGCACCCTCCTTCGTTATGATTATTATGTTTTAAATGACGCTAGCTAAAATGTAATACTGCAAGAGTTTTAGTCGATACCATTTAGGAAAAATAATAATAACAAGGTAGAATACGCTTGTCGCAACACCCTTCTCCTCCTCCTCCGTTATAAATTTTAAATAAATAATATAATGCTGCAAACGACTTTAAATATTGTCAACTAAACTATAGTCTATTAAAAGATTTTACACTTAAATTTAGAGTTTCTTAAAAGTTTTTATCAAATATTTATTAAACACCCTTTAAGTGAACAATAAACCCCCTCCACTACTCTTGTTTTGACCTGAAAGTTTTTAAAATAACTCAAATCCACTGAAATTAATACTACAAATGTCCAGCAGTTACTTAAAATAAAATAAAAATTACTTAACATTAATGTGGTAGTAACTTATAATTCAAGATCTTAGCTTTAGAGTTTCCGGAAAAATACAATGGATACTCCGTGCACTTGAAATTATGCCAATCTTCTAAACTAGGCATAAACACTGGTAAGCATTTCCTACACTTTAGGGTTTAGTCCAAGCAAATAATTACAAACCTGAACAAATTTTATTGGAATGTCTTCTATTGATAGGTTATTTGTTTGACTAAGTTACCTTGGAATATTTTGCACCAAAATGTATGAAAACCAACTTTATCACTCATGTACAAGGAAAATTTTAACAATCACTAAGTATTATATTACTTGTACTACTGGAAAAAATTTGAAGGATAATTTGAAGGGGGTATGTCTTGTTTACTTTTCATTACAGGGCTATCTGTCAAATCCTAACAACAGCCAAAATTTAACATTTTTCAGTATTTTTGTGCTGAATTAAAAAAAACATGAATGCAATGATTAAAAAAGGATAGAAAGTTCTAAAAGAAATGGTATGATTTTCTAGTTGTTAAGGCAATTTCCCATGTTGAAACATAACATTTTTAAAATGAAAATCCGTATTTTAAATGGGCTATCTCTTTAATGGCAAGTTCTGTGTTTTTTAGCTTTTCTCAATATTTTTAGATGACGGAAAGTTTTTCAAAGCGAAAATTAATTTGTAAAGATCTATATGGATATTTATTAACTCTTCCACCAAGTATTTTGGATGGCTTATATGACCACCCTTTTACATGTTTGGCTGTATTCAGAGGTTTACCAGAACTTGCAAAGCATTATGTTATGAGAACATTATTCACAGAGCAATCACTTCCAGACACCTTTGTTTCAGCTTGGTGTAAAACTGATCAAATGAAACTGCACGAGTTAGCTCTGTCTCGTTTAAAGGGTTTAAAAATTTGGACAGTTGTTAATACTGGCTCTTCGTCCATTCGATACGAAATGAATCGGTTTTTCAGACAAAACTTAAAGATTGGTTTATGTGGCGGTGATATTGTCGAAGAAGAACCACTGAAAACAGTTGAAGAGAAGCATGCTCGCGATGTTGATTTCTTAGATAAATATTCCAAAGAAAGATGGGAGTGTGTGTTATACTACATGACAGGATCACAAATGGGTGCAAATGCCGGTGTAAGTGAAGATGTTGCACGAGTTTTAATTAATTCTGGTTTATTAAAATTTGATGTGAAAGAACAATCAACTTCTATTACTTCTGCAGGGTTTCAGTTCTTACTGCTTGATACATCTTCACAAGTTTGGTACTTCATGTCGCAACATTTAGACTCAAAAGAAGGTTCGGCGTTAGTTGAATGCCTTTCCTTTTTATTCCAAATCAGTTTTTCTGTCCTTGGGAAAGATTATAATGTTAAGAATTTAACTTCAGATCAGTTCAGCTTTCTGCAGTTATTACGAGAAATTGGTCTTGCCTATCAACGCAAGCGAAAGTCAAAGCGTTTCTACCCTACTAGACTGGCAATAAATCTTGGAACAGCTGTGACTGCGAATGTTAGCACTTCTCAAAGTTTAGGTTACTTGATGGTTGAGACAAATTACAGAGTTTATGCTTATACGGATTCGATATTGCAAATAGCATTGATAAGTTTATTTACAGAAATAAAATGTCGTTTTCCAGAATTCACGGTAGGAGTTTTAAGTCGCCAAAGTGTGCAACAAGCATTGTCATGTGGTATTTCAGCCAATCAAATCATAGATTTTTTAAGAACTAGAGCTCACCCACAGATGCGGAATCATACACCAGTTTTACCGCCAACTATAACTGATCAAATAAAACTATGGGAGATGGAGAGAGACCGTTTACGGTATACTGAAGGTGTTTTGTATAATCAGTTCCTCTCACAAACCGATTTTGAAATGCTTCGAAAGTTTGCAGAAGGAAAAGGCGTGCTTTTGTGGGCAAACAATGCTAAACGATTAATGGTGGTTTCGAAGGATGGCCACGATGATGTAAAAAAGTATTGGAAAAAAAATAAACCATCTTGAAATTGCTCTTATTTAATCTTTTTTCACGATTTTATTTAGCTTTTTTTCTGTTCTGTTTTTGTATTTAGTTTTGTTACTTAAATTGCAGCAGTTTTGTAGGCAGGTAAAAAAGTTTTTTTATACAACTGACAGATATAGGGTTTTGCAAAAATGAAAAATTTGTAGAGGTATTTAAATTGTAGCAAATTATACGAAGATTATTTATTACAAAAATGACTTGTTGTGCTTTAGTTAGCATAGATGGAAGATTATAACGCATTCTTTCATGTCCTTGAGTCATCTTTAAAAAGGTTAAGACTATCATCGCATGTTCTCAAGTTACTGTCAGTAACGTAATTGTAAGGAGGGAAGCTTATTAAGGAGAAAGATAAATTTTTTAAATCGATGTTAGGGGAGGTGTTTATAAATTACACCTTTTTATTCCGCGAAATACGCATGTGAAAATGCAGAATAACATAAAAACGAGTTTAGTTATGAGCAAATTTAGGAATACTGGTTGTTTACATGCAAGCTTGAAGAATGTATCAATAAAATGTTGACTTTCGCAACTTTTAATAAAATCGTAGTTAACATTTTTATAAAGAAGGCATTGGTAGTGGTGTGTCAAAAAACGTAAAATATTGCAGGTTTTGTGTATTTTATGATGTATTTTATGTGTTGTTTTTGCATGATTTAATGGAACAAATTTTTCCGAGAATTAAACTCACGACTTCGCGAATTTTTGAGTTTTTTGCGAAATTTTTTAATTTTTACTGTCAATTTATCAATTCCTTCATTCGCGAAATTAAATTCGCTCGAAATTCATTTTTTCAAAACCAGGTTCTTAGCAAAATTTGGAAATATAAGTCATTGTTTTGAAGTAAATTCAACACTTTTTATACCCTACCTGTGCCATGACATCTGACGTTGTAAATGCTTATCTACACTTGTTCCTTTTTCACCGGAAGGAAAACTTTTATTCCTATTAACCTCCATATTGAATGCAATGCTTTTCACAATTTCGTACTAATGTTTATAATCGTGGTTTATTTACCGCGAAATTGCTGTTCGGGGAAATTCTAAAAAAGTTTTGGAATTCTGTCCAATCCATGAAAATTATAATTTTAATGCGCATACCCATGTTGGAAATTTTTCTTGATTATTATTTTAAATTATATCAAGAAGTGAAGATCAGCCTTAAGTTGCATTGTTTCTGGTAGGATGGTTATTCTAGGAGATTGTAGATTGATAGTGGACTGGGTTTCTGCATATCTACATTGGACGCCAGCTTTCCTTGATGCGAAGTTGGTTTTTTTGATTGAACACCTTTCTCTTGAACATTTAAAAAACACCAAACAAAGACGGTGTATTATGTAGAGATGCAAACACATCAAGAATAGATTGGAAGGAGGACTTCAACGAAAAACTGCTTCATATGCAACAAACAAATAACCAAGGACCACTCACATCTTACAGGAAGATTGTAAGGACTGGCATACAACAACTGCAATCTATAATACGGAATACCATCATTCCTGCCGGTATTTTTCCATGTCCTGGAAGTATACGACTTACATATTTTTATAAAACATCAAATAAAAGAAATAGAAGGAGACAGCTGTTTCTTCCCAATGAATAAAATGAAATATATATCCTTCTCAAAAAAGATACCCGTCGAAAATAAAAATACACTGAACTAAGATTAATAGACAGTTTCAAATTCACGACATCATCCTAGGACAAATTATAACCAAAGAAAATTATCAACATGCAAAAAACGCATGAAAAACGATCGCGATCATGACCTATATCTAAAATCTGACGTTCTACTACTAGCCGACGTAATTGAGAGCTTTAAAAATATTTTCCTAAAAAACTATGAGCTTGATCCGGCATATGGTATATACAGCACCTAGTGGGACGCTCAACTTAAATCAACAGATAAAAACTGTTATCCGACATTTGTATGCTACTATATCCATTGAAAAAAAAACAGTTCGAGAAGTTGGATCAATGATATCAAACAGATACTGAAAAGCCAATAACAATAACATGAAAGAAGGTTACAATTCAGAAAGTACCATCAAAATGCCTTAAGTAACTAGATGCTGATAACCTTCATCAATGGGCTAGTATGTATGATCAGAACCTCTCCTTGGCCGGTGGTTGTTGGAATTTTGGTTTAATACACTCTCTAGATCATTGAAGGGCATACTGATTTTGTTTGAGGATGAAGATGATGCAGATAGAGAACACTGTTTAGGGTAATGGAAAGCTGAACGCAAACATGTTTTTAGGTGCGCAGATTAATATTAAGCGTGAAACACTTATTTTGTTAAAAATGTTTTTAAGAGATCCTTGTAAAGCGTTATTTGTGGAAGGGACGGGTTGTAGAAAAATAAGTTTTAGATTTGTTCGGTTGTGAGTTTAGGGGTCATTTTGAATATATTGTGATTTTGAGTTCTACTTTGATGTGGCATAAGACTTATTTTCAAAAGAAGTGGTTGTGGAGCGATGATGTGTATTTTTAGTAGAACTCCTGGTAACAAATTGTTTGAGGCTATTGTTTTTTTTAGTAGGGAAGTCATGTTGCGAGGTTCTGTTTGTTGCAGATGACGTTATTGCTGCTGAAAGGTTTCCAGTGCTTTTTGTCTTTCATCAGTGCTGCGCTTATTGATATTTGTCTCGCCGTTCGATATGCAAAAAGAGTCAGCAGGTCCTTAGGATCGAGGTTGGAGACAACAGTTTTTGGATTTAAAATGTTTGCTGCAAAAACTCAGTATGACTCCTTTGAAGTTTTTTATTGTTGGCAGATAGGGGCTACCGTAATTTTTGTTGCCTGTGAACTTTAGTCATTGATGACTTCATATCCAAATAAGTTTATTATTATGTCTTTGTTTCCCTCGAACTTTGGCATGTCCTTTATGCTTATGGGAAATTACATATCGTCTAACTTCAGGTCCTTAAGGTAGTTGTTTTTCTTTGTTTGGTCTTCGGGAATCCTAGAAAAGGGAGGAAAATAATGGTCTTCTGTGTTGTTTTTAGGGTAAAAATTGGCCATTTTTTATGTGAAAAACATCAAATTTTTATTACTCTACGAAAATTTTTAATATTAAGACAGTCTTTGTTTGGGACTTTTTTCTTGCCATGATAGCTGTTACATGTGAAATTAAATAATGCAAGGCTTTCTTAGGGAGTTAACATCCTCAAATATGTATTTTTTTGGACGGCAGATTCGCCGTATAAATATATCTGGGCACGAGCAGTTTTTTTTAGTTTGTTTATGCTTCTGAAAGTTCGCTTTGTGGAAAAGTACTATCAGTTTCTTTCTAATGACGAAACATATGATTGTAAATATTTTAACCAATCAGAACGCAATATTCATTGTTTTAAATTTGCCATAATGTGTTATTTTTTTTCTCATGGAAATCAAAAAGTATTTCATAGAATTCGCGGCCGATTTCGCCATTCACAAGTCACTTTTGTGAAAAACACGCACAATGAAAACGAAAATCTCAATTAAACACTTATGTTGCTTATCTACAAGTGAGTTCATGCATTCCTGTCCTTCACACAGTTTCGTTTAAAAGGCTGCAATGAATGCAAAAAAATTTACTCGAGACAAACAGTTGTGAAAAATAGATGTATTTGATGAGGACATTCACATACATGTACAAAATTTGTAGATTTTTGCGAAGCAATTGAGCTTTGCGAGCGAAGCGAGCGAAGCGAAATTGTGGAGCACGTTTGCTACGCGAAGTATACCAAGAGAATTATTGAGATTCTCAAAATTTCGATAGAAAAAAAATCATATAAAATCTGCTTAAGGAGATATGACTGATATTTTTTCACGAAAAGGTAGGTTATTTTTTTGTCTAATAGAACAAATAAGTTTGGACCAAGCAGCTCTTATAAATGTTAGCTAAAAATGCCAGTAAATAGGCTTTGTACCCCGCCCCCCCCGTTATTTCCCGATTTTCCGTTTGCCGGAAGCGAAAGACTGGGAAATACACTCAAGCAGTCAAAAAACGGCTATCGGCTGAATTGAATTAACGTGTATTTTACAGACCTAACACAAATACATAGTTTATACCAAGTCCTGATAACTAGAAATTAAAAAAAGGTTGCGAAGCATTTCGCAAGTTGCAAGCAAAATTAAACTATCCAATACTTTGTCCCTAGCGCTTCTTGTTTAATTGGCGCTAACATCTTCCGAAATACATCAAAATTGAATATCATATAAAAGAACCCTGGGGACGAGGTAGGAAAATGAACGCTCTGCGGAACAATTCGTTGCTCAAAAACAGTTTTTTTGCGAATAGACTGCGCGAGTATTTGATGTGCGTGGGATATTCTTTTTAAAATGTGCGAGAAAATTAGATTACGCGAAACTAACAAAAACGAATAACGCGTGTTAAAATTTTGTACCGCCTTTTCCCACAGAATGGTAAAAGTAAAGAGCGCAATACAAAATTACACTTTTAGCAGTATTCCGAAAGATATGTGATACATCGAGTTGTACTACCCGCAGAAGCTGGTCCTAACGTTAACGATTTCGTAAATGACCTCACAACAAAACAGTATTTTTTTCACGTAAAAATACCGGCAGTAGAAGCCACAGAATCTGCTGGAACGAATTTCGAAAACTTACGGGAAACAATTAAAACAAAAACAAACAAATCAAAACAGTTTTTTAACTTTATCAAGATTTATTAAATAGCTTCAAATTTGGGCAGAAAAACAATAACGGATTCGCCTTCTTTTTACCACACGCATTAGAAGATTACATCACTCACCCATTGTACACAATCTAAAAGAAAAAGAAAACATTTTCATATAGTGAAGCTTCCAGTGCCTTTAAGGGTGGCCAAGTCAATGGAATTGAAAGCACTGTTTTTCATCTTATAAATAATTAAGGCTAATTCGGAAAAGTATAAAAGAAAAAAACTAAACAATTTGGCAACTTTACTAATTTTATACGCAAAGTTCCAACCATACCAACAGTTTCCAAATCTGACAAAATAATTTTAGAAGTGTTTATTTTTTCAGAATTTGATTGATGCAAGGCCAAGGGAAATTAAATAAGTTTATTGTCCTAGACCCAATTAAAAAACATATGCTTCTCATTATTCGTTTTTTTTTTCAACCAACATTAATGTAATCACCCAGAGGAAATTATAATGTCTCTTGTGTGTGTTTTAGAAGCTGAGTACACAAATACACAAATATTACAAGTGCTGAACTTTGGCAATCATATTTTGCAATCAGACCCTTTTAAAAACTATGCTGAACCATGTCAATTATTAAATTCAGCACTAATAGAAAAGCACCTTGGATAGGATTCTTTGTTGGGCGAATAAAATGACTGACAAATGGTTTATCGTGAATGAAATAGTAAATTTTACACAAATAATTTAAAAAATAATGAACTTTGTTATGTGGGTTGTTCTCAAACACACGTGGGCGGTGGACAAAAAACTGTGATGTAATTTCTCTTGGTCTATTATTCCTGAGAATATTCTAAAATAACAGGGTGTCAATAAGCTGCAAACAGCCACATATATAAGGGCGAGTTCAGGCAACTTTTCCAATTAAATTAGTGATTGTCTTCCAAAACCGCCCGCACTTTCCCGAACTTGCCTGGAGCATTTTCAAAATTCAATTCCTTGTAACATACCTTGTGGACGATAGTTGGAAAAAGATGCTTTAAGAGAAAGAAGTTAATAAAAATTAAAAGTTAATTATCAAGTAAATTTTATCAAAAACCATCAAAAACAGTTCTTTTAAGAACTTTACTACCACATAGTTTACTTTATGGTCTATGCAGGTTTTTTCGGGTGAATACTTCAATTTTTTTGCAAAACGCTAAACTTGCCCAAAAACGCCTGCACGTTATATGGCGTATGCAGCTTATCAGCACCCTTGTTCTAAAATTACAAGCAGTTTCGAAGATGGCCACGCCGTTTAGAGGACGTGGTGCGGCTTGGGCATCCTTGAAGTTCTGTTTAATGACAGTTTTAATGTTTTAATGTCGTTTTAAACCTTGTTCTCAGGGAGGGTGTACGGAAAACTAATTCCTATTGACAATTACATTGCTGTTGGTTTGATAGCAAAAGTGGATATTTTTTTAATTACTGAAACAGGTTACTTATATAATAAATAAAAAATGATAAAAAATGGTTGGTCAGCTCACTCTAGCGCCCAGAGCTATTTGTTTTGTCTGCGCCCTAGCTACAGGTTTTCCTATATCTGGCTATCAGTTAGGTATTAATACAGCTTCTCCATATGTATTCTACAAATTACTTTCAATTCTTTTATACAAAACTGAGCTCTAGCTAGCTACCTTTCGTGTGATAAGCCTTACCTTGATTTGGATAAAACCAATTAAAATTGATAATATTGTATTCTTACATCCTCTTAGAAACAATAAAATAAAACACAGCTCGGCGCGTTTTAATTGTACAAATTACTTAAATTTTTCTTTAGGAATGGGTACCTTACACAGGAGCTTTCCAATCCAACTAAAATCTCCAGAAAAAGCACAGCAACAAAAAAGCTTAAAATACACAAGTAAAGTCGATTAGAAACAGGACTAGCAATAAATTTTTTCAAAAGAAGAAAACCGTTTTAATACTATTATGTTTCATTAAAATACAACTATAATAGTATTAGAAGCAAAATTGCAAAGTAATTAATTAATTATTTATACCATAATTAGCTATAATACAAAGAAATAAGGCATATTTTGGGTCTGTAAAATATACGTGTCTAAAATGCCGACTACCGTTTCTTGTTCACGGCATATTCCTCTTTGTGTGTTCAAGTTCGGCGGACGTATAATCCGGACCAAAAGACGGGGGGGGGGTCAAAATCCGGGGGTGGGGGGGTACGAGCCGTACTTATTGCATTTTTTACTAAACTTATACTTTAACCCCTCGGTCCAAACTTATTTTTTTTATTAGAAAAAAAAATACCCTAGCTTTATGTGCAAAAATATCAGTCCTATTTCTTTACGCTGATTTTATATGATTTTTTTTCTATCGAAATTTTGAGAATCTCAATAATTCTCTTGGTATACCTCGCGTGTAGCAAACGTGCTCCACAATTTCGCTTCGCTCGCAAAGCTCAATTGCTTCGCAATAATTGGCTTAGCTGCATGCTATTTCTCTTAATATTTGCACTTGGAAAGCTTTTGAAGGCACATTATGTTAATTTGAACGTTTATAATGCGCAAAAACGTGTTATATTTATGGCTTCATTAAAAGGAAGATTTTAAAGTACCAAATTATCAGCTTGAATTGGCATGTTTGTGGTATTCTTTTCATACAGCAAAAGAAAAGTGAGTTGCGAAGATATGGATGATTTGAAAGATATATTTACGTTTTTTTCCTTGATTTGATGTAGCTAACTAACTAAATTACATTTTGGTGCCTATGGCCACCATGGAAAATTATTTTTGCTGTCATCCTTCAATCGAATCATTAGCTAGCTAGCTAGATAGCTACCTCTAGGTAAAGTCAGAAGAAGAAAATTCAATTCATAATGATTAACAAAACCCTTTTTTTTTAATTTTATTACACGATTTTTAAATATTTCCTAAAACTGAAGTTGCTTTTTTTTTGTTGCATTGTGGAAATAAATTTAAGTCATCAATCCAAAACTAACGGGAAAATACCTCTTTATTCTTTAAGGTATTTGCTCATTTGTGGTTAAAAACTTTTGTACTTTTTTGTCTTTTTACTGATATATGTTCTAAATCTGAACTATGTTATCAAATGGTGCCTTTACCTGGAAATTCTACTTTGTTTACCTACTTTCGCATGTTGTTAAATTCTTCAACACTCAAACCTATAGCAATAAATTTTTCAAGAAGTTAGCTTATGTACGACGTGTGAAGTCACAAATGACCAATTGGACTTTTGTTCGATAATGGTGGCAACCGTTAATGTAATTATTGTTTTTGTGAGATTAAGTTTGGACATATATAAAATATTTAAAAAAGATAAAAAAAATTTAGGGCTTCATCATTTTCTTTACGACCCTATGTTTTTGCATTGTGTTTCATGAGCTTACAATAATGTGGTATTGCTAAGTTAAGATATGTAAAAACTACTCTTGAATGACCTTTTAGGAATGTGAAACCATATAATACACCTTAATCAAATTTTATATTTTTCGTAACTTTTGTGTTCAGTATGGTAGATTAGTATGCGTGTCAACTGGCCAAAAAAGCCATAAGTATGAGGGCAACCTTGAGCAAATTGTTCAGTACAATTTGTACTTTCCAAATGAAAAACAGTGCCTTCAATCCTGTTGTCTTGGCCACAAAAAGTAGTGATCTATATTTTATGTGGTTAGCCTCATTAATTGCAATAAATTTACCCTGTCAATTGTTCCAGGAGGGACAACATGACGGTTCTAGAGTGCTAAAAAGCTTCCATTTGAGCTACAAAAACCCTTTAAATTTCTTTTCAATAAGGAACAGCTGTTATATGGGATTGAACCCATTGGAATATGAAGTGAACACTCTACCGACTGAACTACCAATCCCCAAAAGAAGACAACCCTCAAAGTAAACAGAGTTGCATGACTTTATTAATTCTATCAAGCATGTATCAATCATATTGTATTTAGTAAATAATTTTTGAGCACTCTTTCCCAAAAAAAGATATATATTTGTAGTTTAGAAATTTAGCTCTAAATATCGTCTCTTAAAGGCACTGGATTTTAATGTATTTAAAGACTTTACTATATATATAATATAATATACTATATAAAAATATTTTCTGTTTCTTTTTAGATTGCGTACGATGAGAGCGAGAGATGTTATCTTTCAATACGTGAGATAAAAAGAAGAAAGCGAAACCTCATCCCGCGTTGTTATTGTTATTCTGTCAAAAACTTGAAGCTGTTTTATAAATCTGGATAAAGTTAATAAATTGTTTTGTTTCTGTAGATTTTTTGTTTTTGTTTATTGTTTCCCGTGAGTTTACAAAATTTATTGCAGCAGATTCATTGGCTTCAAGAAATCGGTTTTCATAACTAGTGCCATTATTTTTAAGTGAAAAAAAACACATGCTGCTTCGTTCGCCTTCTTGTCTCTGAAAGTCTCTATTATTATCAGCGTTCCGAGTATTATTTTCCGGTTGAAAGAGTACCTTATGATGTGCATCCCCTTAATTCGTGACATTTTCGCACATTACGGATTGTACAACTCGATGTATTGCATTTCTTTCAAAATAAGGGTTTTAATTTTATAAAAGTTTAACTTTGCATGGATTTTTAGCGCTAAAAGCTTCATCAATGTTGGATTTACGTCGGCCACCACTGACAATATTGTGATTATTGTCAATATTTAATTTTATAATTCTGTGAAAAAGAGGTTTTACGAAATTTCTTAGTTATCGTTTTTGTTTAGTTTCGCGCGATCTAAATTTTCGTACCTTCTTAAAAGAAATATTCCGCATATATATATTGTATTTTTGCCAAAAAATCACTACTTTTGCACAACGAGTTGTTGTTGTTCCGCGGCGAGTTTATTTTACAACCTTGTCCCCAGGGTTTTCTACGTCTATGATATTCAGTTTTGGTGTATTTCCCAGATATCAGCTACAGTAAGATGTAAGCACCTCGTCGTATTATATCAAAGAGAAACAAAAGCACTAGGGTCAACTATTGGCTAGTTTCGGTTTTGCTTGCAACTTGCGTAATGCTTCGCAACCTTTTTTGAATTTCTAGTATGTTTTGTATTCAATGTTTAAAAAAAGCCCTGTGAACAAGGTTGTTTTCCTTTACATTTTTGCCTCATTTTAAAAATTTGCGTAAAAACTCAACGGTGCGCAGTGATCTCACTTGATGTAAGGTTTCGTATTTTGCACACGTGAGTAGCGGTAGTTCTCAGATATAACTTACAGTTCAGAATGCAGTAAAAACAACAAATGCAGAAGTTTGCAAAAAAAAAGGAAAAGGGGAAGTTGTTTTGCAGCGTACACTCAGAGCGACAAATACGTAATCATGCAGCGTGAAACAAACATGATCTAAGTAATATGTGCAGGTAAAATAATGTTATCTGACGTTTATTAAATTTTAACCAACAACCAACTTTGGTCTTTTGATCATAGCTAGTGAATTTAAGTCAAAAATTTCTCTCACATGGCTTGGCACTGCTTAGGTAAAGCTAGCCGTACCTAACAGCCGTACCTAAGCCGTACCTTAACCGTACGTAACTACACTTTTCTTTTTAAGGTAAGGTAATGTATTTTAATGGAAAAAACTGAGCTAATCGTAGTGGTAAATTTGTTGTGTCACTGAATTTCTGTTTCTCAATCGCCAATGAACCCGCAAAATACGAAAAATGTTAACGAAACATCTTGCCCTTATAGAAACCAAACGGGGGAGAGCGCGGGAAGGTGATTCCCAAATCGACAAATTAAGTACGGCTGGCAATAAAAAGGTGGTTAGTACGAGCGGTGAACTTCAATGCGACTTATCAAGTAAAGTAAAATAAAGGGGATAGGTAAGGAAAAGAGAGGAAAAATATGAAAATTATAAGACAACATATATTTTACGGTTGGGTCCTATCATATAAGAAACAACTTTGAAGGCTAAAATATGTACAATAAAAACGAAATTAAGTTAAGTACGGCTAGCTAAAATAAGGTACGGCTGGACCATATTAAGGTACGGCTGGGTCCTATCATATAAGAAACAACTTCAAATGCTACAAATGTTCAATAAAAACAAAATTAAGTTAGGTACAGCTAACCAAAATAAGGTACGGCTGGACAATATTAAGGTACGCTGTGTGTTTATGTTTTATCTCGCGGAAAACCGGAACCCAGAACTTTAAAGAGGACTTAAGTTAAATGTGAGTAAATAAAGGCTAGTAATGTTAGATGCCAAGTTAGAGTCTCGATTACTATTGAATAAATCTTTTGGAATTGACGGAAAATTTCGTTTTTATTGAACATTTGTAGCATTTGAAGTTGTTTCTTATATGATAGGACCCAGCCGTACCTTAATATTTTCCAGCCGTACCTTATTTTGGCTAGCCGTACCTAACCTAATTTCGTTTTTATTGAACATTTGTAGCATTTGAAGTTGTTTCTTATATGATAGGACCCAGCCGTACCTTAATATTTTCCAGCCGTACCTTATTTTGGCTAGCCGTACCTAACATAATTTCGTTTTTATTGAACGTTTTTAGCATTTGAAATTGTTTCTTATATGATAAGACCCAGCCGTACCTTAATATTATCTAGCCGTACCTTATTTTGGCAACC
Source organism: Hydractinia symbiolongicarpus (assembly GCF_029227915.1). Taxonomy (NCBI): domain Eukaryota; kingdom Metazoa; phylum Cnidaria; class Hydrozoa; order Anthoathecata; family Hydractiniidae; genus Hydractinia; species Hydractinia symbiolongicarpus. The sequence goes on from NC_079884.1 coordinate 26,729,620, forward strand.
GTATTTAAATTTAGCCAGCTGTAGTCACTTTTAGCGCTAGCTCTAATATTGTCCGCAGCGTAATAATGTTCAATCTTACTTTACTAATGTTTTTCATACATTGAATTTTAAAAATCTCTTTTGTATTTGTATTAAAATCATTTTATAAAAATTATAATACATGTAAGATATATTATTATCGGTATTTCATCATTGAGGATTCCCTGGGGGTTACTGGGGCTCGACGATGGAGTGCTCCATTTTGCATCATTTTTATCGGCATAGATATTCACCTAAAAGACGAAATAAAAGTTAGACAATTTAACTTTGATATACATTAACTACTAATTTTAAGCTTAAAAGCAAGTGGTCTTACACAGAGCTGCTAATTACGAATTTTCTTAAGTACGGCTAAGGTACGGCTAAGGTGCGGCTGTTAGGTACGGCTAGCTTTACTTAACCCTTGGCACTAAAGCTTGGCACCGCAAAGAGAAAGTAAATATATTAAAAAGCAAAGTAATTAAATTTGCTTTGAATTTATTAAATTAGCTATATTTCCACCTTAACATAATGTCATACTGCATTTCTGGTAAAGTAGTTATTTTATTTTAGATCATTTTTTCTGCCCATATTTAGAAGGCCTGGGCATTTGATGATGCCTGTTTCTTCAGTAATCGTTCCACATAATATACAGTATAGTCTGAATGTAATCTACCACATCTATATATATGCTAATATCATACCTTTGGCTGGAGGATGGGAATATTAACGAATTGTTCTCCTTTCTCTTTTATGGCGCCGTAGATTAGTGGTTATAGCTCTCGTACTCTGCGGGAGACCAGGGTTCGATTCCTCTTGATAACAATTCCACACGGGCGAGTGAATGTTACCATAGCCCCGGGTTAACCCAAGCCATGTGAGGGAAATTGGGAAGATGGCACACTGTGTGGGCCGTTGGATGTTGCAGGGAGTTGTCTAGTAGAGCGCGGGCTCTAATTGGGTCTGTGTAGCTCAAAATGAGCTTTAAATACTCTAGGACTCTCTGTCTAAGCCATGGCCCCTCCTGGAAATAATAGACAGGGTATATCCCTCGATATTTGTGAGGCTAGCCATGTAAAATATGCACATCTATCTATCTATCTATCTATCTTGACTCCTGTTGCAAAAATGTACACAAGGTGACTTTCTTTGATTGGTGTGATGAAACTATGTTTGCATAGTTTCGAAACCAACAGTGACGATATTCAGAACTTTATACCCATTTCATTCAGCTTTGACATTTTTCAAACAAATTACTGCATCCTTTTTAGCTTTCTATGATCCTATTTTGGTAGTTGTTCAGAGAAGTATGGCAGGATGGAAGCTTTCTAGTGAGTGAGTGTGAATAAATCCCGCTTTGATCATTTATCTAAGATCTTATTTTGATGGTTTTCAAACAAATTACAGTGACATTTTAGCTTACAATCCTATTTTTATAGTTTTTAAAAGAATTATAGCAACGTTTATCTTTGTAAAATCCTGTTTAGATGATTTTCAAGCAAATACAATGAAATCTTATCTGTTTACAATCTCATTGTGATCGAAATACAGCAACGTTTTAGTTGTTTATGATCCCATCCCGTTTAAATACTTTTAAGTGAACTGCACAAATGTTTTAGCTTCTTCCTTGTTCACAAAACTGCTCTGCAACTTATATTTTTAAGATGTATTGCTAATCATCATTCATCATCATTCTCGGCTTAACGTCCGTTTTCTATGCTAGCATGGGTATATTAATGACCCTCTTCCAATCTGATCTAGACTGTGTTAGATCTAAACTCAACTTCCTCTGTATCCAGTCTGTACTTATAACCTGCTAAGTCATTCTCGATCTGCCTCTGGGCTTTGCCCCAGGAACTATCAAGTCTCTACACTTTCTTACCCAATTATCCTCCTCCATTCTTTCCAAGTGCCCCCAGCCAATTCAATCTTCTTATCTGGAAAACATCTTTAATTCTACGGATACTTAGCCTGCTTCTTAGCTCATCTGAACTCTTTCTGTCAGACTGGCGTTACACATCCACCTAACCATTCTCATATTCCTTTCTAAACGGTCAAGATCTTCCTGCTTTATTGCCCATGTCTCACTACCGTACAACATAACACTTCTTACACAGGCCTCATACAACCTACCTTTTACCTCAATTGACAGGACTCTGCTAGTCAACAAAGGAAGTAACTCTCTGAACTTTTTCCAAGCAGAACCTATACATAACCTATGTATTGCTAATAACTTTCATATTTGGTTATTGCAATTTATCAAAAATCGATGACATCAATAATAATATACTAAAACTGATTTTTTAACCTTTTTGTGATCTAAAAATCCATTGTGCTAAGCTATTGTTTATCAGAAAGTCAATTGTTGTTTTAAAAAGAAGCAAAGATTATCTCAGTGTTCATCAAAGTTTGGCATATGCCGCAGATTACATACTGTATTCTACATAACATTCTCTAAACTAATATATATTCAAACATCTTTCAAATTTTTCAGTAAGCAAGATTAGAATTAGCAAATATGGTCTTTGGTTCATTTTGTGATTTTTCCCCATGTGTTCTTTTGCTCAAATAAAGTTATAAAGTTTTATGCTTGGCAATTATACAATATAAGGCTTTTGAATAAAAAAATATAATTTGTGAAGCTAAAACTGAAATAATGTAATTACTTTTAATGCTTGTAATGACATTAAAATATTGAATGCTTGCTGTAGTGACCAGGCCTATGATATATATTTTTTTTCTTAACTTTTTTGCCAACCCTTTTTTATTATATTTTTTCTTTACTTTTTTATACCAATCTTTTAATTTTTATTTAATAAAGTTATTTCAGAAGCTGATCAAATTTAGATAAACTTTCATTTTAGATACAATAAATTCTTTTATCAGAGGATAACAAAGATGCAAAGAAAACAGTTTGATTTTATTTGAATGAGCCAGGCTGTACATAAGAAACTCACACAAATAGTCTGTAGTTGTTTGATATACATAATATTTATGTCTGTTGATTGCTACGAGGAAAAGGCAGAAATTATTTTACTTAATTCTTAGTGATTTTTTGTTCAAAACACTTATCTTAAAAATGTCTTTAATAGCTTATTAAGCTTAAGCTTAAGTTTAAAAGCTTAAGTTTTTAAAACAATTAACTTTTAAATTGTCTTTTAAATTTGCATAATGTTGCATAATATAATATTTTTTAACTTTTGAATAAGATTTTAGAGGCAGTATTTAGATAATAAACAAAGTTTGTACAATTTATTTGTTTTATTTTCTCTTTGTTTAGCATGTTGTGAGAATTTGTTGTTCCATGTTTTCCTTTCTCTCAGTTCCTTTTGCAGACACTTCTCTTCTCTGTCAGTTCTAAGTTATTATTTGGTAGGGATAAGTAAGATAAGTTTTCTTCACAATAACCAGGATTATACCTTTTCTCCCTCTTAACCTTACTGTTAGTATTTTCTTACAGTGCAATGTAAACAGTGGAGTTACTGAGATGTGTTTACTGTTGGAGTTGTTATGTTTTGGAGGGTAAAATTTACCAACACAGACTAGAAGAAAAATTGAGATCCAAAAAGGTGATGAAGTATCACTTTTTTTGTTTAGTGATGTTAAAGCCTGCCATTTTCAAGTAAAGTTCATAAAACTACAGAATACTATAGTGCAGGCCATGTAAATTAATCTTGCGTTGTGCAATGCATGTGATCAGAAATGTCTGCAAATTAAAAGTATCCGAAACTCAAAATGCATTTTGGCACCAACAAAATTATTGAAGTTTAGGGTACATAATTTATCATGCACTGGTGACTATGCACTCGAATACAGGTTTCTTGTTTTGATAGCTAACAAATTTCTTTCAGAATCTGATATAAAGTTAATATGCATTTTAATAATAAGAAACATGTTTTAAAGATGCAAAAAAATTAAGTTTAGAGGCTTAAAAACAAAACAATGAGGGATAAATTGCATGACTGGGCCTTCTGGGTGTGTGAATTGTCACTCTTGCAACAAAAACTTGTGGCAAGGCCCGTTCTTTATTATAACATTATGTTTATAGAAATTACAAATTTATAGATAATGGTTCCAGTGTTTACTGTTCACTGGTTAAATTTTCCCCTGATCTTTTTAAACTTTGAGTTTTCATAACATCAATGTCTGGGATGATGCACATGGACATACAGACACTCTTCAGGGTGCGCTGTTTCTTCCTGTGTGTATTTTTTCCTGTGTGTATTTTTTTTTTTTAAATTGTTGTAGGGTGTTGCATATGATTTGTTTTGTTTTTTAATAAACTGGTTTATAGGGGGCAGTAAAATTATTGGCGTGTTTTGGGGCATGTGATCACACACGTCTCCTGACCTGTTCCAGCATTATTACAATGTTTCTATTAGGGATAGGTTTGTCCCTCCAGAATTCTGTAGAATTGGCAAATAACGAAATTAAAATTGGCATTTTTTCTTTTCTTTAAAATCATAATAAACACAAGTATAAATGTTACACAACAAATAGTCTAATTTTAGAACTTTTTTATTTTAAACCCAATCCTACTTGTTTCCTGCTGCACCAGGCAGGAAATAGAACTTTGTAGATCATCCTGGACCTTTTTTTTGATATGATGTACAATGGTAGGATTTGTAGTGCTTTTTTTCCTTTTTTTATTGGTCTAACATACCTAATATCTTTTAGGTGATAGATCTTTTGACAAACCTAGTGTGTGTGTATTTAATATTGTACAAATTTTTCCTTTCGCTATCTTCATACTAAAGACAAGCTATAAAACAAACTAGTTCATTGGGAAGAAAGGAAGTTCACAGGATCGTAATTACGATGGAATTGCTGATTGCTGCCATTGATTTCCCAGTACAGGGGAATCAGCCATACAGGTTTTCGGGAATAAACAACATTTAAACTTTGGCCCTTTACTATGCAGTTTAAATTAAAACTTAAAACTTAAGCCTGCAGTTAGACCTTATAACCCCCTGCCACCAAACATGTTTTACCTGAAGTTCAGATTCGACACAAAAAGTTGTTGTTAAGTTTCATAATTTTTAGCCAATCAAGTTTACCGGTCTTAAAATATATATGGTTAAATTTTGTTTCATAGATTTTTTCATTGAACAATGGTATTTGAATCGTTAGTTGTTGATTTGTTAAACAAATACCTGGGACAATATGTAGAAAACTTAGATGCATCCCAGCTAAAGATTGGAATATGGGGAGGTATAAAGAGTATTTTGTTTTGATTGTTTTTATTGTTTATTATTCTTTTATAATATTTTTTTATTAATTAAATCTTTACTTCAATTACAAATAAAAAAATTGGTGAAAATCTAAATTCTTCGTCCTTGAATTTTAATACACATATAACTTACCTTCATTCAAGTTTATTTTGTGTATCTTTTCTTGGAAACCTGTATATCACGAAAATATATGTTCTCTAGCCATCTTTCAAAATAAATTTTATTTTTTACTTATTATAGGAAATGTTGTTTTGGATAATCTGGAGTTAAAAGATACTGCATTGGTAATGCTTGGTTTTGCAAGTTATTATAAAAACAATTACACAGGGTTACCAGGCCTCCTCATAACTCCTCGAATCTCTCAAATTCCAAAGGTCTTCTCAATTCTCCTAAAATCTTCTCAAATTTAGGTTTTAGTTAATTTTTATATATGCTGTTTTTTATTTTATTTTTTTTAATCACTACAAATGTGATCAAATATTTGTTTTGAAAAGAGTGGGAACCCTGTTACAGTATTTTATTAGAAAAAAAATCAGACATAGGAGTCTTCCCAGCTGCCAGTTTTGCCCACAGACAGATAGTGAGTATTATAAAATGATTACAAGGGGGACTAAAAAATGTGCTTGAACAATAATTTTTTCACTACATCTCAGTATAGTTCACCATTTTCGTGAATTTTTTGTTTGAGAAAGTAGTTTCTCGACCTAGACAAGTTATTCATCTTGTTTGAAGCAAAAAATTTTTTGGTTAAGCAAATTTATTTTTCTCCAATAAGCATTGTCCAATGCTGGGAAATTGTTACACTTACTGTGATTACTTTACACTTGGCAGACTTTTACCTATTTCATACATTTTAGGATGATTTGGACCTACCTATTAAGGTTGTTCATGGGTTTCTAGGTAAAGGATATATTATTATTAGATTTTATTTAGTTTTCTTACTTTTTTTGGGTCTCTTAACAACCCTTTCATAATTTTTCTGTAGTACAGGTTTATCTCCAAATCCAACGTGTGATTTTTGAAAACACTAGATTGTCATGAACATTATAAATAAAAAGTATGTTTGTTTATAGGAAGGCTAACACTTTCTATTCCATGGAAGAATCTATACAATGAATCCACTGTTGTTGTCATTCAAGATCTCCATGTTCTGGCAAGACCAAATTTTGGTATGTTGTAACTTTTTATTATTATTCCAATGTTATACACATTGCATATGCTGACATACTAGCCTACAATAACATTTGGCATATTTGAACTTGTATTCTATCCTTCACTTTGCCAGCTGGTTTTGATCCCTACATAATTATTTGATCACTACTGTAGCTTGAGAAAGGCAACATTGTGTACAAAATACCAAACAATAATTTGTTTCTGCCTAAATAACCTTTTTTTTGCACATTTTAGATATAAAATACAATGAAGAGAAAGAAGAAAAAGCCAAATTAGAAAGAAAGAAACAACAAATATTAAATATCGAAGAAGCAAGATTGAGAGAGGAGAAAAAGAAAAGCTGTATGGATGTTTATATAAGTTACCAATATGTGTGAAAAGAGTGATGGATGTAAACAAAATGTTGTGCACCAAACAATTTCGTAGTTTTAGTTGTGGTTTTTCATTGTCTTTACTTCAAAATTGCAGATTTGCCTGGACTGTTTCATTAAACATAAACCGTAAACATTGACAAAAAGCACTGACCAACTGGTTTCCATTTTTTATTCTCACACTATAGCTAAAAAGGACAAAGAGGACGAAGATGGTTTTGCAGAAAAACTTGCAACGAATGTTATTAAAAACCTTCAGGTATAAATAAAAAAACATCAGTATTTAACAAAATTTACTCGTACTGTTGTTTATATGGTACAAATTTTCTTCATTTTTAGATCACAATACAAAATATACATGTGCGGTATGAAGATTCTGTAAGTTCCCAGAACAAAAATTCTGTTTTTTGACATATTTTGTTTTTGGCAACATGGTCATGCAATTAAGTGTATAAGTAAAGCTAGAGATTGTCAAGAAAATTTTTTTTTTTCTGTCAGCTGAAAAGTCAACTGCATAACCGATGCAACTCATTGTAGTAGAATGAACATTAAATGTGACAGTTTTGGAATTTGGAATACTGCTAAATTTTATGCTGAAAATACGGCATTGGTACAGTCTTCTCAATTAGGATGTGAACAGGTGTGTGACACATCACAAACTGATATGCTAATTTTGTGATCAAGTCACACTACTTTTTATCCATTTTCAGTCCACATATAACTGATTTTTATCAAGCACAAAAATTCAGTATAATATAAATATAAATATAAATCAGTTTCCTGAGTTAGCTATTTTGTGTAGTGCAGAATAATTGAGTTAAAATTTTTCATATACAAATAGCCCTCTGGCTTTTATGTAGTGAATAACAAATTGGGATAAGCATGTCCAGATATACACACATCAAACAAATATAATGCTCACAATGTTTTTAAACATTGGTTTAGAGCTTGAATATGGTAAACTTGTTTTGTGTGATAAAAAATAATCAAGTTGTCTGATAGAGTATGTTATGCGTGTGTTAATTTAAATGCGTGCTAAACATTTTATTTTAAAATTCCGAACTGTATAAAAGATGATCCTAATAAATAAAAAATGACCCCTGGTTTTACCATCATTACAAATAAAACATAACCTACAGAGAAAATATAACACTTGGGACAAGGTTTGGGGTAAATAGCACTATGAACAAAATGGCAAACCATGGCAGTGAGTACAGCATCTCTTTGTTCACTTTCATATGACATTAACTAATTATAAAGTACTTTCTACAATGAACCAAGGTGTTTTGTTAATGTCTTTAGCACTTTTACACCACTTACAGGACTGTTAGGAGTGAAATAAATAGATTTACACGTGCGATGTGTAGCACAAGTGTTCTTTTCTTCATGGAATTCCCTGAAACTGTTTTAAATGATCAAGTTGAAGGATGTATATGGTAATTGTCTATTTAATTTGAGTTTTGGTGGTTATATACTTTGCGGTATAGCTACGCTCTTGTTAAACAATGTGTTATGTTTGTTGTGTGGAATTTGTGAGCATCTTTTTGCTTGTGGAAAGCATGATTAGTTGCCAGTCAATAATTTGACCATTCATGTTTGTATCCTGACAGTCAAATGTCAAATTTCGGCATTCATTAGCAGTTGACCTACCGTTATTTTAAGTGTCGTTGTAGGGCATACTACCAATGCTTACAGCATACAGCAAAACATTTTAAAACTGTCACAAGGGTAGAAAAAAAGTAGCTGTTTCTGACAAATAACGGTCTTGAGTAAAGTTTGTGTAACAGCTGGTGTTTAAATCTTGTGTTGGCTGCATTGAACAGTGTATTTCCATTCCACTACATCTATAATGCAAAGTAAAAAACTAAAAGATCATTATAAATTGCTAAATCATATCATTGATAGAAAACAGTACAGAGGATATTATACTTGTTCCAAGAATCAAAAACATGTTTCAATTGGTCAACTAGGATTACCCAAATTGCAAAATGTTCCACAATTAGTAAACTATATTAATTTTTTTTTTAGGTTAGTAATCCTGCCACACCATTCTCCATTGGTGTCACTTTGGAAAATCTGTCTGCACAAGTAAGATATCATGCTATTTTAATATAAAAGTGCAACCTGGTTAACTGACATTGAGAAAAAACAAATAGGAAAATAGAGAATAGGGAATAATCCAATTTTACCACACATTAGCTAACATAGCATTTACTACTTGTCAGCATTTTACTAAACAAATCTGCACAATAGATCTGTTAGAGTTTATAATAAGAAATAAGAAGAGATTCTTATTGACTATTTGAGAACTTATAACTTGTGTTTAATATCCAGCTAGAAAGTTCCAGATTACAACTGCAAAATAGTATTGTTAGAAAATCTTTAAGAAAAGAAAAAAACGCCCAAGTTATCATGTTTCCAAACAACGTTTTTTTATGCAGACTACTGACAAAGACTTTCTTCCTCAAGTAATCAAAGAATCAGTAACTCTTATTCATAAGGTATGGATAGCAAAGTTTTAATTATATTTTTTGCATTAAAATTGTGAGCTGTTTCTAATTATCGAGAATTACATAGAAAATATAGTTTAAAATCGCATTGTTTTTGTTTAGCTGGTACTCATGGACAACCTTGCATTGTACTGGAACCCTGAAGAAAAATTAAAGCAACTGTCAAAGGAGGAATGGCTGGTAGGATTTTGTTGTTGGGACTGTTTTTTTAAAACATTGTCAGATATTGTTTTCAAGCTTTAAACTAATTATTTTAGAGTGAATCAAAGAGCCAGATTGCAAGGAAGGATAGCAAACCATCTGATATGAAATATAGTAAGAATTTTTATTTGTAATAAAAGGGGAGCAAATGCTGTTAATTTTTAAACAAATAAAAAATAAGTATTTGTAATAAGTAGATTGGAGTGGCTTATTGTCAGTATCAGTTTTGTAGCAGGAACGTTTTTGCATTAATACTTGTAGTATTTACCTGTGTTTAACTGCTACAAAGTTGAATGTTTTTTTAATGTTCTTTAATCATCTACAGTAGTCAGTATTGTCAGTAACGTAAAAAAACGAAATAGGTGCTATTTTTTTTAAAATAGGGTTTTTCACTCCTGTTACAGTTTTGTAGTCTGAAAATGTTTAAAAAAATTTGAAAAAAGCATTGGTAACTATTTTACTAAAATTTGGTTTATATCATGCCAGTCCCTGCAAAAGTCGAAAAAGCAAAGCACAGAAGAAAAACAAAGACAACTGTTTCTTATAATAAATTTCAATGAATTTAAAGTACTTTCAAGTAAAAAAAGACCTACTTAGCCTTGGAAATAGCTGCTACTAAATCCTTTTGTTGTGTTATATATTTGTAATGGGTCTTGGAAATAATTTGATTTATTTTTTTTAATTGATAGTTTATTTGTATTTTTATTTTATTCTAAACATCTATTATATTAATGATAGATGTTCATTTTCCTTTAATGTGGCTAAAAAAGTTATGGCTAAATTTGTTAAGTTTATTGACGTTACATCAGGACATAAGTATCTGTTTGAGTGACGTCAATGCTAAAAATAAAATTAGAGAAGCCATTGCGTTGCACATTTTGAGTTTAAGCCTAAATAACTTGGAAAAGTGTGGAAATAACTAAATTCGTCTCCTGCACAGGAGGTAATTAGAGACCACCTTGGACCAAAATGGGACCTATTTCCTTAAGCTGGTCAATCCACCTTTAAACACCAATATCTCTTTAACCATTTGTTAAAAGTACACAATTCTATACATTTTCCTAATCAGTGTTTCAATCTCTTTGCAATGGAAGCAACTGTCAGGTCTTTGTTTACGTCAAATCTATAAACCCCTATATTTCCTTTTTTTGATGGAATAATCTTATAATTTTATTTTGATCAGAGTTTCAAGCTCTATACAGTAGAGGCAAAAGGTAAACTAATTTCTATAAAAAATTTCCTGCAACTTTCATTGCTAAAAATTTAACGAAAGGGTTTCTTCCATTGTTCTTCTGATTGAGTTGGCAGCCAGCAGTGCCAATGCAAAAGCCATTGTAGTAAAAATTCAACTTAGGTTAACGTCAGTAATTAGTGACCAAAGTGTTGAAGTGGAAAGGCAGGGTGTGTGTGAGCCTTTTTTGGGGGGCTTACGGTTATTTTCTATATAATAATACACTATGACAAAAAAGTGCCTGATATATGGGACATGCTGATGCTTAATATTATTTGCTTTTATTAAAATAGATCTCAACTTTCTGCCAACATAAGTGGATTTTCCATGTAACTTCATCTGGTTATTATTTAATTTTCTAAAGTGAGCTACTTAAAAAGCCATCCCTGTCATTTTTAACTAACTAACGAATTTTTCAAAAATTACCAGAAGGCTTTATGATTCTAATTATTGTTTATATATATATATTATTTTTGATATTATTATTTTATTTTAGTTTTACAACCAATCGTGGCTTCAAAAAGATTGAAAATCAATACTAAGCCTGGATCAAACTTGGATATACCTAAAGTAAAACATTTTTCGTGCTGCTTTAATCTCTGCCTTAAATGTTTGCAGAAACTTTATCTTCCTTTTTTTCTTTTTCAGATTTTTTTGAGTTTGGTTCTGGAAGAACTTGGCATTGTTTTGCTTCAAGCACAATATCATGGACTAGTGCACCTACTAGAATCTTTTGAACGTATGAATAGAAATGTTCCATTTAGAAAGTATCGACCACATGTCTCTCTTAAAGGGAATGCAAAGATTTGGTATGTCTAGTTTACTGTTTTTGCATTGGTCTTTGTTGTTTTATCCTTTTACTTTGACATTGTAACAAATATTTGTTGACTTCATAAAATTTTAAGCCATTATTTTGAAAGCCAGGTATAAAGAGATGTGAAGTTATATAAAAATTAATTAAACTATGTAATATGCTGTGTAGATACTGAAAGATCAACCTAAAAATTTTAACAGTTTATTGACCATCAGGATTTTTTTATCATGAGCTGGCAAATGATTTTAAAATTTATATATATTTTTAAGTCCATTTGTATTTCAATTTTAATCTTGAAGAAAAATAAGCATGTTAAGCAAGTGAATATCAAATACATTATATTCAGAATGCAGACCCACATCAATGACAGTGTTTTAAACACTAAAGTGTCTATCTTGAAAAATATTCAAAAATGATAAAAACTACTCTCTCTTGTTTTTAACATTTTCTCCAGAAAAGTGAACATTTTTTACTGATCAGTTTTTATTTTACTCAGGTGGAAATATTGTATGGACAGTGTTCTTATAGAAGATATACAGAGAAGATCAGAAATGTGGAAATGGGAGAACATACAACAACATAGGTTACTTTTCTTACCTTCAATTACCTTAATAATTTCAATGGTACATCAATGATTATCGGTAGGCACAGATATGAGACAATGTGTGATGCTTAAAATTAAACATGTTTCGAAACAAAGAATAAAAAAGGTGTTTGTTTATAAAGTAGAAAATCTTCACAAATAAGAAAATGTGCTATCTGCCTTTTAAGAACCCTAATATTGATATTTTGTGATGCATTTTCTTTTAGACGTTAACCCTATTATATGGGTGCTTTTGGCCCATGTTACTTTAAAAAGAGGAGGGCCATAAATCTCAAACTAGCTATGCTTATGTTGATGCAGTTGTATAACGCCTTAATACAAATTCATTTAAAGTAAAACAAATTTTTGATGACGTAACGGTCACAGTCACATTTCTAAAATAGACCATTTCTCCATTTTTAAATATACTTTAAGTTCTCACTACGCTACCGTCTTAATTATTGATAGACTTGTACCAAAAAATCATTTGATGTTAAAATAAAATTATAAAGTTATTGAGATCAACAATGATATTAAATCTGCAAGAAAGTTAGCTATTTAAGCAACACAGATAAAAAATCTCTTTTTTTTAGAATTATTGACACTTTGAGTTTTAAGTTAAGAAAACAATATATTTACATTCTTGGGATCGGATTAATATTTCCTTCCAATCTGGTCCATAATTTATAACTAGATCCCATATATTACCTTAGCAACCCCTTGGTAACCCGAAGTGAATAGTATACATGTAATAAACATTAATAACAAATACAACACTTTTTTAACACTTACATTAAAGTAAACAATTTTCAATGTTCATAAAAATTTTCTGAACAAATTTGTTTTCATCACAAACCTCAATAAAAGTTTTGAAATCACAAAATTTCAGCACTCAATTATGTGCCCAACAAAACTTCAAATTCATACTTAAAATCACCTAAAGTAACCTACTTTTGACAAATATACCATTAGAGAAAATATGTGACAGTCTAAAATTTGGTCCTTTACAAAATAAAAATACTGATAATTGGAAAAAATAATTAATGCTTACCCCTAGAAAATGCACAAAGTGCACATATACTTTTTTGGTTTTGAAGAACTTTTAAATTAATCTCAATAATCTCTTAGGTACTGTATTTTTGCATCTGTGGCAAGACTTTTCTTCCGTTCACTAAATTAAAAATGGTTGTTTTCATAAATAGAACATAAAATTAGTCACATTTTATACATAGAAGGTAGGGCTAGGAAAATAATATAGGCATAAATATTACTGGATTCTTCAATAAATGAATTAATTTTGCGTTTTATAGGAGAATTCTACTCAAGGGATAATTGTTATATAGGGCAGGGTACCTAGCATGAAAGGTTTTTTACACCAAAATGTTGTACAATTTTGTAACTTTTCAATGAAAGCAAAGAGATCCCTAGCATTACATGTACAAGTTTGCTAGCAAATCTACTCCAAATAAGCACGAAAACATTGCCTCGTTTTTTCTTTTTAGGGTCTAATTCCGAATTTGTATTGGAAAGTTGCTCTTGGTGCTTTCCTGTTGTAATTTTTTATCTTCACACTGTGATAAAATTCTAACAATTCATTTATACTTAAAAAAACAGATACTTTATGAGAGTGTAGTATGCCCAGAACATAAATATTTTTGTTTCATATTCATAAATGCTTGTACTTTTTAGCCTAAAACTTAGAGGTGTGTCAAGCAAAAAAGTTTTTTTATATATATATTGAGATTTCAACTTATAAACAGATTAATATTTGTTATTTTATATTTTCCTTTTTTATCTTTTTTCTGTCGAAAATTTATATTTTTTATTTTAACTAGATATTCTATGAATTATAACTTTTCCAATGATATAAAAATCAAAAGCGCAACAAAACAAAAATAACGATTTAGGTGTTTCATGTATCTTTAATAATGTTGTTCCCTACTAATATTCTCACTGATGCTAGCAATGTTTTCTTAGTAAGAAATTTAATTAAAAATAAATTCTTTATGGCACTTTGTTCTGTAGAACATTGTGCAAAGGTTATCAGAAAAGATATAAAGAGAAGATTTCTACAAAGAGTCCATCTAAGACGCTACTTGCTGAGTTGGAGGTTAGTATGACTTGTTTACCACAATCATGGCTTATATTTGACATGAATGTCTCTTGTAATTTTGTTGCAATCATTGTTAATATGTAGAACATGGAAAATCAACTGAATGTTGTCAGCATCACAATATTTCGGTCATTGGCAGAAAATGAGGTTAGTTTAAGAGGCAAGACAGTCCTGTTCTTTTTACTTTGTTGTTTATGCTTTACATATAACATTTTTAGGTTATTAGAGAGAGAAAGTTGAAGCAGGAAGCAAAATCTGGTGGATTTTTTGGATTCTTCTCTTCCAAAAAGAAAGATGAAAAAGTGAAAACTACCAGTAAAATTGAAGGTATTAACATTGCATCAGATACTATTAATAATCTTACAATGCTTACGTGTTTACAAACAAATCGGGTCCAGAAATGTTACTTATAAATAGGTTCTGTCAGTTTCAAAGAATAGTATGTGTTTATATTTAATATACGGTATGTTAAGGTATGTTAAACAAAGTAGTAACTAATATGGAGGTTGTAAACACTAGTCACCAAAATTTGTTTTTGTCTTGTTTTTATTTGATTAACTTGTTTAGAAATGATGGGTGCTGATAAAGATACCGAGATGCAGAAGTTGTATAGTGCTATTGGATATAGTGAAAATGAAGTTATAACTCCTTTCCCTGCTGATGTATGCTTTTTGATCACAACCTCTTTTGTTTTTTTATTTGCAGGTGTTTTTATATTTAAATTTTTTCATGTTGGTAAAAAATTGTTTACACAAATTCCTATTATGTTGAATGGCAATGAAAATTCATGAAATTTCTGTTTAAAAAGACAAGAAACACCAGTTTTCATGTATTTTAGTAATTTTAAGTTGCCGAAGTTTGTCCTGTGAGGTCAGGAAAAAATGCTAAACGAAAAATTTCAAGGACCACATCAACATTTGTTTATGCATTTGATAAAATCTACAATTTTTATTAAAGTTCGTACCATAGTTGCTTTTATTTGAATGTTTTTTAATAGTATGTGGCTAACGTTTTTCAATTCAAATTGCAAAGAATATCTATCACTGTCAGAAGCGAATCATCAACAAAGCCTACCATTGACGTTGTTCGTTTTACTCTTGATAGTATTACTGCAGATTTATTTCAAAGACCTTCAGCAAACGCTTTGAAGTAAGTTATATTGCAAGGTTGGTGTATGTTTAAGCGTGTTAACCTACATAAATTTTATAGTTTCTTTAATTTACAAGATTTCTATAATTTTTCTTAACTGCTTTAAACATGGAAAGAATGCAGTTTGTAAGATGTTGACATTTTAAAATCTTCATGAAAGCTTATTTATTTTGCAGGGCATGTGTAAAGATAGGGAAAATGAAATTATATGGTACTCCAAATGATCAAGAAGTTCCATTAATGATTCGCAATGCAAATGAAGGTATGCCAAGCTTTTTGTTTAATCGAAATAATTGCAAAAAAATAAGTTTTCACATCTTTTGAATATTATTTTTAGGAACAGTTGACAATGCTCTTCCATTGGTCGATTTTGTCTTTGAAACAAATCCATTGAACAAAGAAGATATTGATCAGTGCATAAATGCCGTTTGCCAGCCATTAGAAATTATATATGATGCTGTAAGTAATGTTATTTGCAGAGTTAAAGAAAAAGTTGGCATCCTGCTTCATTGATTAAAAGTTCAATAATAAAAAAAATCACACACATAGTTTTAGCATATTTATATTACATTTAATACCAATAATTAGCCTAATTTATCACAAAGTTATCTTTAATCATGTCTTAGCAAGGTAATCTGTTTTTCTTACCAAATGCTGCTAAGACACTCAGTTCTTCAGTTCATATGAAGAGAATTACATGAGTGACTAAAATTACTTGCTAAGTCAAATACATTGTACAACAAAAAAATGATAAATCCTTTTTCTTTTTTTTCCTTTTAAATTGTTACCATTGACAAAACAATGCATTTTGTGCTGTTATTTTAGAACACAGTCAATGATGTCATTGCATTCTTTGAACCTCCTGAAGATGTTCTGTTGAAGGAGTATGTTTACTGTTTTTTAACCTTCTTGCAAATTATACTAGCATTGGTAATTTTTGAACACTGAATGCAGTGATGACAATTTGATTTTTTAGTCTTCAAGAAAAAGCCTACTCCACGTTTGAAGACTTCAAAGTTTCAAGCACAGCTGGCTTGTTACATGCTATTGACAAACGAAATGTAAATATTCATGTTTGCTATCAGAATAATTTACCTGGCGTAGCTATTCTAGAAACTTTGCTTAAATTGCTTTTTTTCTAGATTTTAGATGTGGATATCAAAATTAATTCATCGTACTTGATTATTCCAGATAAAGGTGTATTAGCACAGTAAGTATGAATAACTTTTTCTACTTTCACTAATTTTTTTGCAAATACGCAAGGGATGATATGATAACTAAGAGTAGTTTTTGTCTGTTTATACAAAGTTGTTTTATAGATGCACAGACAGAATTGTGGTTGATTTTGGAAGCTTTCATATCCAAAGCGATCCTAATCAAATTCGAGTTGTTAATCCCAAAGTGCGTTAACATTTTTTACTTTGAGGATTCCTAAAATTCTAATAGATTAATTATAAATGTGGGTTTATATTAAGGAAATTGATGACATAAATGAAGTTCAGGAAAAAGCATATGACCGCTTTCTTTTGAGATTGACAGATCTTCAAATCCTGCTTTGCAGGGAAGGTACAATTTATAAAATATAGTGTTACAGTTTATACGAAGAGTTGTGTCCTATTACCCTGGTGTCCACTTATTTAATTTAAACATTCACAGGTGAAGATTTACATAGTGCGAGATCCAAACCACAGTCTAAATTTCAAGTTCTGTATCCTGTTGCGTTTACTGGAAATCTTGCTAAAGCCATACTTCCACAAGATCCACGGCTGAAGCAGTAGGTCCTTTTTCTACTTATGTTCTTCGTTTGCTGATAACATTTTGTACTACACTCTGATTAACCAATAAAATTATATTCACATAGAATTTGCGTCCAGGGCGAACTTTCAAGTTTAGAATTGACTGTATCTGATGATAAACTGAGCAGAGCTGTTTTGGTATGTACACTTTTGTAAGCATAAACATGTGGAGCATTAAGATGCAAATTTCACATTTAGATTGTGTTTTACGTAATTGCTAACAAATTTTTGAACTAGCATACCATTAAGAATGGCGATTGGTGAATATTATGAATATAATTGTACTATAAAGGAAGGCTGGTTACCTTTAATATTGATTAACATGAGAGCACAGAACACAATATCGCTAACATGGTCTTTGTACTGACCTATTTATAATTAAGAAAATATGAACAATATTATTGAGTTGATAAGAGGTAAAAGTGGGAAAAATATCTGATATTGATGCAAAAAAGTTTGCAATGAAAAAACTGACATATACAGATTCACACACATCTTTTAAATAGTATTTAACGTTAAGGTTCATTTAAAAAAAAAATTGCAGTAACTGTCATTGCATTTTGATTGTTATGTTTAGAATCTCATTCTTATGTTACTTTAATATATATTACATTTATACATGCAACAAAACAGCAATTAGCAATTTTAGAATTCCATACCCTTACTTTTCATCATACCATAAGGTTAATATTAAATTTGATTATTAACATTAGAGAATGACCTGCACAGGTAACAAAATATTTTTACCGTGCTATCTTGTAAAAAAATTATCTATTAACAATCTAATTATTGTTGTAAATAATAACTACATGTGTAATACAGTCAGTTTTTTAGTTGTTCAAAATTTTACGATACCCTCCAAAATTTTAAAACTATGCTGTAATACACTAGCAAATGTTACATGGAATGAGTGGCAGGTATTATAAGTAACATCAAATTCATATAAAAAACGCCAAACTTTTAGTCACCGAATGTTAAACGTGAAATGAACTCAACATTTCAGTTGTCAATATTTATTTGGCATATTGCAATGACTTTGAAATGAATGATTATATACTTCCTCAAATGTGTTATATATTGGACTAGTTGTTATTCCATGAAAATTTTACACATCATTCTTAGCAAAAAGTATTAATTAACTCTATGGGGTCATAGGAAAATTCGTAAAATATTTAAATTTGCCATTTTTTAGTAAAAATAATTTTGACCTTTAGCACGAAATCCGTTTGCATTACATATAGACTATGAGTATATCCATAGTCATACCTGTATTTGTACGTTTGTTTGTCAAAACTACGTTCTACTGGGTAAAAACTATTTATTATTAAAAGAGAAATAGTATTTGTTGTGTTAACATGAAAAAGACATGTATCAATGCAATTTCATTAAATATTTGTTCAGTTATTTGATAGTTTACCACTTCCGAAGCCATCAAAAACTGTGATGCTTGGTGATGAACCAGATACAACTTTGACGCAGGTAGGAAGTAATATGACTTTTGGTATTAGAGATTTCATTATTCTTCTATGCAACGTCGTGACTTATTTATGTATTTTTCTTCTTTTTTTTTGTACAGCCTATTTCAAAGATTGGACAATCAGATGAGGAGTATGCTATTTCCATACCAGTTCCTAACATGACGAGTATTTCTGATGAATCTTTTCACACACCACCAGATGAAGGCATACTTTCTCTGGAACCCAGGTAAAAATTTAAATTGATAGGCTATCACAAAACTGAAGTTTTTATGAAGTGGAAAGCTTTGCCATATAACCATATTTTTTTCAGTGATGGACCTGATTTTGCATCTGGTGTGGCAAATCAAGTAAAAATCGAGCTAAAATTTGAAATTAAGAAAGTAAAATTGGCTATAGCATTGACTGATAAGGATCAAAACAATGAAAAAGACTGTGTTGAAATCATTATTGAAAATATTGGCACTGAAGTTAGGATGCGAAGGTGGGATAAGTTTGTTGATGCTAATATTGGTCGGTTTGTGTTACGAGAGATGACATATGGATTGGAAGGGGAACCTTTAGATATTTTAAGCACGCCCAAAGATGGAAACATGTTACAGGTTTCTTATCGAAAGTGTGAATTTGATGAGTCACTAAACTTGGGTCTAGGCTATTTTTATTCAGCTGAAGCGCAAATACGAGCACTTCACTTTAAAGATGAATTCCAATCTACAGAACAGTTAATCGAAATACAAGTTGCAATGTTGTATGTTATTCTCCACCAAGAAGCGCTTTTAAGTATGATGGCATTAATATATCAGGTGCTTGAACCATTAAATAAAAGAAATGAGACACCAGTCAAAGCCATCAAAAGACGTGTATCAGTGGCTGGCAGCCAGTTGAGTCTTGCCATGGCAGAGAAGGAAGAAAAAAAGAAGATGGTTGATTTAAAAGTGCATAAAGCTGCTCAGGAATTAAAAGAAAAAATTGGGGTTCACGAGGAGAGAAAATTAAAGGTTGATGCTCAGATGGATGGATTGCGTGTTTTTATTTGCTCATCACATGGCGATCTTGCTGAGGCCCATGTAAAAGGAGTCGCAGCCAATGTTATTATGCAGGATGAGAAAATGGAGGTAAAAGCACACATGACGGACCTTCAAGTTACAGATAATGCTGAAAATTCTAAATTTACAAAGATTATTTCCATGCAAAGTGAACAGGTGTTTGATCTTCAGATTGCAATGTTTGAAAATGGCAGCAAGGGTTCGAATGCGTTGAATATATCATCAGTTGATACTATTGTGAAGCTGGACATAGGACAAATGAGAGCTGTTTTTCTAAATCGATTTGTTTCTGATATCCTTGCTTTTCTTGATCACTTTGAGGATGCACAAAAAGCAATTCTCGAAGCTGGAAAAGCTGCTAGGGATAAAGCAACAGCTGCGGTAACAGAATATAGTAAACACAGTTCTCGTCATCAGCTCAATGTTACTGTTCGTGCACCAATGGTAGTGATACCAGTGCATTCTAATTCTGATTTAGCGTTATTGATAGATTTGGGTGAACTACATGTATTCAACAATTTCAAAATCTTTAATAAGAATGATGGTCCTAAAAACATCGTTATTACCGACAATATTACTGTCAAACTTTCCGACCTTAAACTTATGAAGGCATTGATTAAAGAAGGAAAAGATATAAAGGCACGGAAGGAGCTAATCAAACCAATGACATTAAAGTTGAGTGTGATTCGCAATTTGACTCCGGATAATCATGCGGTGCCTGATGTAAGTGTGGAGGGGATTTTAAAGACAATTACGTTAGCTCTAAGTGAGGAAGATTTGAGTGTTGCTTTAAAAGTTTTGCAAGGAAACATCGCAGAAGGTAAAAGACGAAGCACACCAAAAACACGTAAACTGAAAAATGATCAAGATAACCATACTCAAGATCTGCTTGCTGTTCCCACGGTAAACAGTGACCGGCTAGCAAGCATCCATGAAGAAGAAGAAACTGGAAACCTTGTGTATGAAAATGTGCGTTTCAAATTTGAATTGGAGAAAATACTGTTACAGGTGTATTTAAGACCATCAGATTTGACATTCGAAGAGGAGTTCTTAGAAAGAGATCTTGACTTCCTTTTGAGTCAATTCATCGTTGGACACCTTGATGTTGCTGGCACTATTATGTCTGATAGTGATATAGATGTCAATATTTCACTGGATACTCTCATGTTAGATGACATGCGACCAGGAAGTAAGGACACTTTGACACGGATGATTGATAATTGTCCAGAATCTTTGATTGACATTTTAGAGAAACAACAAGATATGTCTTCTGCAAAAATGATTGAGGTACAATTTAAGCAGTCATCAAAGTTGGACAAGAATATTGAAGTTAAACTGTGCAACCTTCTTTGTATACTCAATGTCGAGTTTCTCATGGTATTGATGCGGACATTATTAGCTGCAGTGCCAAAAGAAGACAGGGAAGGAGTTGATATTTTATCTGATTCTGGATCTCCCACACACAGTATAGCATCCAGTGATGAGGATACCGATGTTTCAACCTCTTATATTGACCAAAACGACGATGGAGTTGCATTGCTACCAGAAACACGGTTGCAACTGAACGTAACAAATCCTCAAATTGTACTTCTGGCTGACGCAAAGGATGTGAAAACCAACGCTTTGTTTTTGACTACAGAAGTTAATTTCCAATACCTTGAGGTAAGTAATGTGCAAAAAATGATGGGTACCGTGATGAACACTGCCATGTTGTCAACAGCTTTTAAGAAGCAACACCGCACAGATATATCAACAGTGTTGTCACTGGCGATGGTGAATTTACATAGCTCGGCACCGATAGGAGGAAAACCACATATGCATGTTAACATGTCACTTGTAAAGCTGAATATCTCCCCAAAGACAATCAGGACCGTTTCAGCTTGTGTCAGTCAAACTGCGGCCCCGCCTGATGAAGAAAGTTTAAGAGAAGCTCAAAAAGCAATGGGCCAGCTATGGGAACTGACTAATATTGTGGATAAAAAGTTGTGGTATTTGGATACACCAGCACAACATGTGTTGAGTGCAGGAAGTTTTGTACTTGCTCGAACAGAAGTTGGTGATTATCAAAATGGTTTTCTAGCCAAGAAAGATACCCATTTTACAGTGTATTTTTATCCAAATGGTTCAATAAGTCATTCTGTGTCCGATATCACGTCAGTTGTTGTTGATGTTGCACCACACAAAAAGGAGTTAACTGTGGGAGCTAATGTTGTGGCTCTGCGTTCACCAGAACATTACAGAGTTGGACGTATAATGGAGGTATTCTCTTCAATGATCTTAATGCTGACAAACATTTTATGAAGTCTTGCTTATCATTTCATTTTGTGTATGAACAATTTAATTTTTTTTAGATTTGGAATAATGCTGGTTCTTCTGAACAAGCTGAAGTTGCAAAGGAAGCTGGTGCATCAGATGAGGATTGGGAACTAACAAAACACGAAGATTTATTTGATAAGTATCTCATTAAGTTTTACCATGACAATTTTGAGCTTTATTTAGTTAGCGAAGAGCTGCGTCTGCTTCCAAGGCCGAAAAAGGGTATCATACCAGGGCTAGGAGCATGTGTATATGCACGATACCGAGATGGTTTTTACTATAAAGGAATTGTTGAAGCAATTCTTGGATTTAAAACTCGAATTCATTTGGTGGAAATAGATGATGAAGTGAACCATGACATGGATGACCCGTCTGCTGTCATACTAAATATGACTCCAAGGGAAAGTCAAATAAAGAAATATTTTAAAGTCATTGCATGCAAAATGGAAGGTACTAAAGGTTACCACCCTGGCAAAGTTGCTGCAATCCAGGGAAACCCGGGCTATAGAAGTTATACCATTAAGTTTGAAGATGGTTCCACAAACCAAGTACCTGTAACAAAGTTGCTACTGATGCCTAAAGCTCCTTATGATGGTAAACTTTTATTGAAAAATAATTTTTTTTTCATAAATGATTTTAACATAAGTGAAACGTGCAAACATCACATTTTCCTATTTTTAGCTTTACCAGAGATTGGTACATATGTTTATTCGCGTGTGGCGCGAGATTCTCCGATGTATGAGAAGGGTATAGTACATAATAAAGAAGACCGTATCTATGTTAACCATTTAAATGGCAACAAGTTCTCCCAAGATCCAAAAAATATTGGCTTTGTGATTCGTAACATTGTTCCTTTAACATCCTCGCTGAGAGTTGGTCAAGAAGTAATTGCTCAAGTAGATTCAAATGATCGAAAAATGTTTATGGGCGTTATCAGAGAGGTGATACAAGGTCCAAAATTAAAGAAATACTTGGTGGAATTTACTGACGGTTCTAAAAAGAAATTAACACCTGGTCGAATTCGCATCATTCCGACGTATGGCACCACTGAAGAGGAGACAATCGAATCGCAGACCAATCTTATGCGAAGAGAACAACTTGTTGTTGAAGTGGAGGGCGTGTCCCTGCGTATCGAAGGTTATCTTGGTGGCCAATTGGAACCAATGCTTCGTTTTGATTCGAAATTAACCGCAGAGGTGTATGATTGGTCCAAAAAATTGAGCGCGACTGCTTTCACTTCTTTGCAAGCAAGTTATTATAACGATTTTGTTGCAGAATGGGAACCGCTCATTGAACCAATCATTGAAAATAACCGCGACCGACCATGGCTGTTGAATATTAATGTAAGTTTCTTATACATGTTTGTTTTATAAGCAAGTGAAAATTCGAAATCAGGATGGCATGAAAAAACACTTGAGGTTAAGAGTATGCTAACGTTATGCTAGTGTTAGTGAAGTCTTATTGTGTATGAGAATTAAGAAAAGGCGGTGTCTAATTAACATAAAAAACCCACCGAAGAAGGATTCACCAGGGCAAGCCATATGTATAAAATTTCGCAGGTTAAAGCTTTTGATAATTTTTGATGATTTGTCCTCTCAATACCATTCATAGAACTATTATGTTACTTACCCTTTTTAACGTAAAATTCATTGTAACATTTTTTTAGTATGTCACTGAGGATGATAACGTTCAAGCAGGAGATAGCTCAGCTAATGACGTCACTTTACTGCAAAAACCAATGACGTCATTGAAGTTACAATCAAATGACAATCTGGAAGTCACAATTACAAAGTCAGGGCTTTCTTTACTTCAAGATCTTGGGAAGGTAAATCGATGAGTTTTTAGGGTTGCCATTTCTTTTTTTAATGATCTTTTGTTTTTGAAAATTCTTTAGAAGTTTTTGAAAAAGCTTTAGAATTTGTGAAATATCCATTCAATATGTAAAATGCTTTTTAAAATATTTTTAGTTTTTTTTAGAACCAGTTTTGAGCACATTTGTGTGTTATTTGTACAGGATGGCCAGTGACGTAGAAAAGTCATGGGATATTGACTGGCCGCTATGTCGTGCTGTCCCTTTCTAAACAAAAGTTGTGAACAAAGTTCATATTGAAATTCATCTTTCATATTTTCATGTAGGCGTTTGGTGAAGCAGTGGAACAAACTGCAGATGTTGGTCAGGTTCTAGTTATTGAGAAGGATCCATTTATTCTGCATAACAAGGTATCGAAATTTAAATTTCCTTAGCTTAAAAATTTAATTTTTTAGCCTCGAAGTTTCGTAACGTTTCTTTAATTTTTCGGCGCTGGTCTTTTCTTAATACAACAAATATCACATTAATAAAGTATTTTTAATGGTTAGTGATTTGTTATGCGCAAAACGATAACTAAAAATCACTATGTTGTTAATTTTTGATAGGTTGGGAAAAGAGTAACAGTCGTGATGAATGATTTAATTCAGGTGTTGTTGACGTTTTTATTTTACTGATTTAGTAACATATGTCAAACATTATGCAGGGTGAGGCTTTACCTTCGAAAGATATTGGTTTCTTCAAGGGAGAGCTAAGGTCAAAATTAACATGAAAGATTTAGTGATCATGTTTTTCTTCTTTTTGTTATATTTAACTGGATTGACAGCAAATTCAGAACACCAGGCTAAGAACAAAAAAAATAGTTTAAAACAACCAGACTCCTGAATTTACTTGGTTACGTAACATAAGGATCCTTTACTACGACTTTTGGGCCAGAAAAGAATTGTTCCAGTAGGACCAAAAACGATTCGTTTCTGATAATCACTGGCCTGAAGGAAAATTTCGGCTAAACTGTCTCATTTGAGTTAAATTAAAAGGTGCGGTGCTGTCATTAAAACAATTTATCAAAAAATGATTATCAGAAAGTTCAAATTAACACACAATTGATAATTAACTTGACTTTAAGTAAATTCTACTTTTAATTGATATTTTTTGCGACTGTTTTATATCAAGCCCAGGAAATGCCTTCTTTGTATAAGCTTTTGTACTCCGAACACATGTAAATATCTTTGCATAGACCATATCTTTGACACAATGTCCGTAACAAAAAGTAGTAGATTTCTTAAGATATAGAGTTAATACGTTATATTCATAGGGAAAAGACGGTGGAAAGGTTTTAACGTTGGAACCGTCTTCCCAAGTTGGTCTTAAATATACAGAACGCGACATGAGCATCAGAAGATCTGGTCAAAGTAAATTACCCACTTTGTCAATTACGGTAAGTAGCTACTTTTTTAGGACTAGGCTGACCAAAGTGTCAAAGTTGCAACTTTAATCAGTTTAGCAATGAAGTAGATGTCCCTGTATAAAATGTGACAACATTTGATAAAGCAAAAATTCCCTTGTTTACATAACAAACCAACCTATATAGTATCTATAGTACAATACTTAGGACACACTTATTTTTTGATGAATATGGATATAAAAAAGCTGTACATATTAAGATTTGGTATCCATATAAACATTCTTTGAAATGCTAGACACTACTAGTAATTCTATTTTAACATCTGATAATAAATTTCTTATTCCTTCTTACTTGACCAAAAAATTTGCTAGATTTAGTTGTAGACAATATTTGTTTTGTAAGTTCTGTTTTGCAGGTTGATGGCTTCATGGAAATAAAAAATGTCGCTGTTAAACGTCAGAAGACAATCATATATGACTTGATATCGACAAATGTAAATCGTGTTTTTTAAACCTCTCTTTTCTTGCGTGTATTCAATTTATTAAATTGTATATTTATGATGTCTTATTTACAGATCTTGGGAAGTAGCGCATCATATTCTCTGATCATCCAAGTGACTGCAACAGATGGGCAGCGTGTTATAACACTTCGCTCGCCGCTACAGGTTAACTATATTCCTTGTTTCACAAAAGAGTTGCCTGTTACTACTATTATTGACTGCTGTTGAATTCTTATTGATTATGTTTTGTTTAGATTCGAAATCACTTCCCTATGCCGCTAGATGTTTCATATTTGAACAAGGAGAATAGATCAGTGAAGCTAACTTCAATTGATGCTGGTAGAATCTATTCAATTCCTCTTGTTTTGGCATACCACAGTAGTTTCTACATCAAGCCAGCAGGATTTGGGTATATAACTTTACCATGATCGCCATGGTTTTATGATCACGTTTCTTTCATTTTACAGCGTTTGGCTTTTATGAATGTAATAT
Source organism: Hydractinia symbiolongicarpus (assembly GCF_029227915.1). NCBI lineage: Eukaryota > Metazoa > Cnidaria > Hydrozoa > Anthoathecata > Hydractiniidae > Hydractinia > Hydractinia symbiolongicarpus. Next base: position 26,755,850 of record NC_079884.1, read on the forward strand.
ACTCTAGATATAATGTGTCAACTGAGGCAATCAGCTGGAGTGATTTATTGGAAGAGAGACAAAAACAATATATCTGCTCGAACCCAGTGGAAGATTCTGATGACTTCTACGTGCAGGTGTGACACATGTGTCCTTGATTTAAAACTTTTCTAAAATCTCTTATGGTCATTCGAATAATTTTATCATTTTTTCCCTCTTGAAAATAACCATTCTTTACCATCGGGTGGATTTTGCTGAATGTGTGCCCCTGTTGTTGTTTTTTAATGCTTCGTAATATTACGTTAGTCAAATAGACTCTTCCTAGTCAAATAGACTCTTCCTGAATTCCACATTTTTTCATATCATTGAATTCGCATTAATGTTTTTTAATTATTTCGTTTGCACAGGTAATTGTTGAAAATGACGTTTACTCGTCCATTCATGGAATGTTGGAATCTGTTCCACGCTACACACTTCATTGTTATCCGCCCATCGTGCTGCACAATTACCTACCGTACCCTATCTTCTATCGTGCGAAGGTATCGACATATTTATTTTTTGAAAGGCGACATCCCAATTATAAAAACAACAATACAAAAGATTGTAGCATATTAAAATTCCGATAAAAGATTGTTTCTAGTTTATTAGATTCGAATTTTTTGACGTTTTTTTACCATCATTTGCTTTTGTTAATTTCAGGGTATGTCTGCCAATGAAAAGCTTGAAGGTGGAAGTCATTGGCCTTTGTTTACTATAAATGTGGAAGAGAAACCTGTTGTTGATATAGAGGTGAAAATTTTAGACTTAAAACTTAACCATGTTTTTTTAAAAGTATACTTTACTGGTGTGTTCGATAAATAAGAAAAATGAACAACGCGTTCTCTTTATTTTTGAACTACAATAATTTCCCTTTCAAATTTGAAGCTTGATTTTTAATTTTTTTTTTCATTGTGGGCGATTGGATACCAGAACATAGTATTTCCATTTAATACCATTGAATGAAAGAGTCTAAAGAAATTAAGTACAGAAATTTTCAATTGATAAATATTCTTTAAATTTTTTTTACCTCTCCCTTTGTCTTGAACATATCTAAGTTGAAATTCTCTTCCTTGTTTTTTATAAGTTATCATGTGATTTTCTGCTTTTTACAGGTTGAATATCTTGGCACCCGCTGGTGCGGTAGCATAATTGTGTCTGAATGTAAAAAGAACAACTCAAAAACTGCCCGCTTCTCACTATTTGCTGATGGTGACAAAAGAATTGTAAGTTCCATGCTCCAACCGATTTGCATTTACTGCACTGTAATCTCCATAGTAGCAATACCCGTATTGTGTCTATATCCGTACGATTTCATAGTCATGCTACGTAAACAAGAAAGAGAAAATGCGATATATTTTCATCGACTTTGTTGCCGTAGATTCTAACGTATATTCATTTTTCAGGAGCTGGGTGTTTATTACTTACAAGAAGGTTCGTTGCATGCTACATTGTACTGCCCTTACTGGATGTTAAATAAAACTGGTAAATCTCTTATTTACGAAGTAAGTATATATGAACAGGGAAATAAAAGAGACATTAGGTTGTGTGTGCTTCTAATTTTACTGTATCCATCGTCGATGTCTATTTTTACTTTCAGGCAATCGGAGAACCATCCACTTATGAGCATGCAGACACAAATGAAGGAGCGGTCATGTTTTTCGTACGAGGAAAGAAGAAAAAAGTTTGTAGCTTTTTTTTTATACATGCTTTAAACGCTCAACGATTTAGGTAAACCTAAAAATGTTCTGTACTAAAATTTCTTGTAGGCGCGCGTTTGTGTGAGTGGTTGTGATTGGTCAAACCCATTTTCGTTGGATACAATTGGTAGCGGCGGTTCTTTAAAATCAGAAGGGCTCCGCGGAAGGCTGTATGAGGTAATGTTTTATTTTTGAAGGACTGTACCACCCCTTCCCTGAATTTTATGCTTTAGAGTTGTTGTTTTTATTTTTAGATCGGTGTTGGTATCAGTTTATCGTACTTCGGTTTGACAAAAATTGTAACCTTTACACCGTTGCGAATTCTATCCAATCACACTAAGGTAAGTTATTTGTTGGTCATGCGGTTTCAAGGTTACACGTTGGTCACGTGGGTTTAATACTTAAAGCTTCGAATACATGTACACCAGAACATTAAGTATTCGTCTGAAAATCCATAAAAGTAACTGGTATTTAATAATTTGTAGTATTTTTTTTCACATATTTTTAGTTTACAATAAGCATGGCAGAAGGAGAATCAGAAACTGCAGAATGGCATACAGTGAAGCCTGACGAGGTAGGTTGTTGTATATTTTTGTTTTTATAAGACAAAAATAAGTTAGCAGTCATTATGTTCGTCCACATTATAGAGTGTTCCGTATTGGCCGACTCGCTCGCCTCCGACGAACCTATACCTAAACATCAATGGGATAAATTCAGTTGAATTTAATCTTGAGGCTGGCAAGACATTGCTACTAAAGTTTCAAAATGAGGTAAGATCGCAAGTAATTCAAACTAGAGTTTATTTGTTAAATAATTATATGATCTTTTGAAAATGATGATTTCTTTTTTTGTAGATTGGAGGTGTTTGTTTGAATTATCAAGAAAAGGACTGGACATCGTTGCTTTCGTTCACTGAATACTTCTCTGGTGCTGCGCCTGTGCGTATTGAGAACATGTGCAAGAAAGTCAGCATGATCAGTTATAAACAGGTGTAAGTAGAATTTACAGAATACGCTATATTTTACACTATATGTTACACTATATGTACACTATATGTGCCACTATATGTTACACTATATGTGCCACTATATGTTACATATATGTACACTATATGTGCACTATATGTTACACTATATGTGCCACTATATGTTACACTATATGTGCCACTATATGTTACACTCTATGTGCCACTATATGTTACACTATATGTGCCACTATATGTGCCACTATATGCGTACACCATGTTACACTATATGTTACACTATATGTCCACTATATGTTACACTATATGTGCCACTATATGTTACACTATATGTACCACTATATGTTACACTATATGTACACTATATGTGCACTATATGTGCCACTGTATGTGCCACTATATGTTACACTATATGTGCCACTATATGTGCCACTATATGCGTACACCATGTTACACTATATGTTACACTATATGTCCACTATATGTTACACTATATGTGCCACTATATGTTACACTATATGTGCCACTATATGTGCCACTATATGCGTACACCATGTTACACTATATGTTACACTATATGTCCACTATATGTTACACTATATGTGCCACTATATGTTACACTATATGTGCCACTATATGTTACACTATATGTACACTATATGTGCACTATATGTGCCACTGTATGTTACACTATATGTGCCACTATATGTGCCACTATATGCGTACACCATATGTTACACTATATGTTACACTATATGTTACACTATATGTCCTATATGTTCTTATAAACGAATGAAACAAATTAAAATTTTTAGACGTGTTACCTTCGCACGTACCCTTCTGGCTCGTGTTAACTGTGTTTAGTTCATCCCTTTTTGAAGTTGGTACAAAAACTACACGCATGTGTAAAATACGATTAGGCTAATGAAGGCATGGCCCAACTACTTTAATAATTTCTTGAAAGTTTAATTGTGATTTTTCCTATACTACCTACAATCTTATCTATAACCTGTTACATAGGCTATATCTATTTCAAATTTAAGCATGTTAAGTCCAAACATTAAAATGTGCTAATTTTTGATGACGTCAGCATGACCAGTTTCCACTAATTAAACGCTGTCTATCTGGCTTACGTGTGTGCAAAAGTAGCGACTTTGCAGCCGGCCGGATTACCATGTAAAGCTTTGTCCATATTTAAATAATGACGAAAATATTACCTTTGTCTCAATATTTTTGTCCAAGATTTAATAGCTGTAAACAATTATTTCATATTATAAATTATTTTCCTTTTTTTTTTCTTTTCATTTACACAGAGATCATTTCAAAGGTTATGTATTATTGTATGGACAGTCCACGTTGTATACATGGGACAATCCAATGAAGCCTCACGAACTAATTTGCTCTCTGATTGAAGTAAATGAATCGCAGACCAAGATAAAGCTGGACACGGTATGTTGGCTTTGCTCGAGTTTAATCTACCGAGAGATGTGAGATATGAACACGATCATCCCTTACTTTGTCTTCTGCCATTTTTAAAATGACAAATATCTTGAAGGGAGAATAAGTTTTCTTAAAAATCGTCTGTTCTTTGATTGACAACATAATGGGGATGTTTATTTTCTCTGTGTAGAATGACTTTGGTCGTATGAAAACTGGAGAGAATGCGATCTACTGGGTTTCATTTTTGGACGGACTGCAACGAGTGCTATTGTTCACAGACAATTTTAAAGCAGCTTATTGTGCAAGCCAGGTAACATTTTCAAAGTGTGATCTAAAAAGCAAAAATTGTATGGGTAAAAATGTTCCTTCAGAAGTTATTGTAAAATTTTTGATTTATTTAGGAACAAACATTACGCCCTACGCAGGAGATAGATCTGAATATTGAAGGTCTTGGTCTGTCTTTGGTCAATGGTGAGAAAAGGATGGAGATTGCGTACCTGGCTATAGAAAAGTTAGTGGTTTAATATTTTTTCTATCTGAGTTTCTGTTTTTGTTCTCATGGTTGTGATGTTTTTTCGTAGAAGCCCGATTGTGTGGGAACAACACAAAAAAAATCGCTGGAAAACACTGCCAGGGCGCATGTGCGAAGCACTGGAAGAGGGTTACACGCGAATGCAAGCGAGAAAATCGAATGTTGCTTCGAAAGAAAAAATCCTCGAGATGGAGGTAACAAACTTTACACGACTCTGAATACTCTTCCAGTTTGGTAGTAAGGATTGTATCGACGGACTTAATAATTCTTTGACTTTAGGTTGATTTCGACAAGATGTTTATCACGAAGCCTGAGAAGATTCAAATTCGAAGAACATTCCACAGCGGAATTGGATTCAAATATATTATCTCTCCAAATCGAATGCAGATCAGTGCTACTATAAGTTCTCTACAGGTGATAGACTTCTACCTTAAAAACGTCTTATCTTCTAAACAAAAATTGATTCCCGCGAAATTTGGATTTTTTTTACTTTTTAAAAAAACGATTTACGCTAATTTTTTTCTTCTGATTTACATAGAGCTACATGAAATATATATATGAAGTTTTAACCTCGGCAAGTCTTTATGTTATATCTCCAACTTAAACGCCCTTAAATAACGGTATAAATTGAGAAACAAAATGTCATCAAATTCTTTTATCGCGAAATTTGCGAAATTTAATTCTCACGAAACATTTGACAGCAACGAAATTTAGTTCTTTTAGTTCTAAAATTAATTTTCTTAAAATATTTTAAGTATAAATAAAAAATTGTTTTATTGCAATGTATTTTTCTCTCCAGTTTGACAGCCACATTCCAGGTTCAACTTTCTCAACAGTCATCCATCAGGTGGAACCACCAAAGTCAATAACCAATGACAACGGTGGGTGTTTTTTGCGTGTCTCATTCGTTAGTTTTCTCGTAAAAATAATCGTTTATAAATCGTATATGTTTTGCAGCTCCGAAACCGTTTTTCGAACTGAGTTTGACCACAAATGTTGGAGACACAAACACTGTCAACGAGATCAGGTAAGTCGAACATTTAAAACTTTATCCTTTATTAGATCAAAGGGATGAAATATTATCGAAGTTACGAAAATTCTGTCTCACGAAACATTTTCATAGTTAAATCTTCACTGTAACAATCTATCGTGTGTTTGTAGTACAAATTGGTTGGATTTTTCTTTCTCGCCTAAATTTTTCTTATACAACCTTTCATCCTAAAGCCTTGTGATATCGCCATTATTGATTTGCCTAAAATCCCTGAAATTTAGGAAATGGACCAAAATATTTTGTTAGATAAATTTGACCAAATTAAGAGAATGAGTTTGTTAGAGTTTGTGATATAACAAAGTAACATGTCCCTCCAGACATTCAGTGGATGATTAAGAAAAAAGGCTTTTGTTTGTGACAACCTGATCTTTCTGCGACGCGGCAACGATAGCGAATGTGGAAGAACAACTACAGAAACCACTTTAGCGGATACATTTTTGGGGTCCTGATGAGGTCCATGAGAGGTTGAACTATAACTTCAAAGTTCATGTTAGTTGTAATCTAATCATCCTTATTTAGTTATTTGAAAGTATTGGTGCAAGAACTGGATATTCGTGTTGACAAAGGTTTTCTGCTCGCTTTGATGGATTTATTTAACAATGAGAAAATTCGTGGAACAGAGGTGTGACCTATAGACTTCAATCTTTCTGTTCGTGTTTATTTTGTTTACCCAAAAATACTTCAATAATTAAAAGTTCTTCGTTATTTTATATTTTCTTTCTGCCGCGTTTTTTTATAAGAAAGCTGTCTTCGGACCTTCAGAAGTCTAATATTGGGTTTTTGTATAGCTGTGAGAGAATCCTTTTATGTATTTTGTGCACCCACTGGCAAAATAATTTTTACAAGACAAAAGTGTAGCCACCAGTAAAAAAGAAACGCACGTGGAACGTTTCCATTCTTCATGTCTTTAAACATGCTTTGAAAACGCCGCCTGGTATACATTAACGCTACAGAAATGCTAAAGAAGTTTCGGTACGGTGGCATTGGAAATATTCTTATAAAAAACGCGTACTTTGTTTTTTGAAAGTTTATTTATTTTATTAGAGTGATCAGCACAAATTTGATATGTCAGTTGTTCAACGAAAGTTAGAAGAAAGCCAAGAATTCCAGGTATAAAATTTATATAAAAACTTTTTGGATTTTTTAAAGTGGCATTGCATGTTTATCATTGTGCTGTTTAATTTTTGTGTTAGGCGGCTAAACAAGACAAACGTTACGTGTTCAACTATTTCCATCTCTCGCCATTGAAGGTAAGTATCGGAGTGATCAACCAACTTGCGCAAACTTATATTTGTTGGATGAGCGAGTTTCACGAACGAAAAACGCGCCTTGTTGTGAATACAACGATGCGACCGCGCGAGTCAAACATAACTATTTACCACAGCAAAGCATTTTTTTTTTATTTATTTTTTTTTTTTTCTTTCTTTTTTTTCAAACCCTTGCGCTTTAATAACCAACAACAAGTAAAGTATATAGAGAGGGAAGTAATGCTGCGTTGCCATTTTGAATCGGCAGAGGGAATGCCACCCATGGAATACAAACTTTTGTGTTACGACGTAATTTGTTTTAGGAGAAGTAGAAGTGTTGTCGAAGTTAATATATTTGTCTTATAGATTCACGTGAGTTTCTCAATGACAGGTGGACATTCTCTTGAAGGGGAGGAGACGAGTTCGTCAATGCATGGAAATGTTTTGGGCTTACTTTTACAAAGTGTTGGAGTTGCATTCACTGAGATTCAAGATGTCGAATTTAAGTGAGCCTTTCATTTACCTAAGGGAATTAATTTAAGCGGGAATTGATATTTGCGAATTTCGCGAGTTTTTGTCTATTCGCAAAATTAGTTCCCGCGGAAATTATTAGAAAACTCGATATTCGCAAAAATTAATTTCTGTGAAATATATATTTTCTTCCTTTTTAAAAAAATTATTTTATGTCTCGTGCATAAAAACGGTATAAATTGAGAATTTTCTTTAGACTTGCGTGTTACGAGATTGCGGCTCTCCTTCTCAGTACCTCACAGTTAACTGACAGCATTGCAAAACACTATCAAAATCAGGTATGCTTATAACTCTCTACGCAGGAGTTTGAAGTATCAATAACATCACACTCTTCTCTGTTTTAAAGTACCTAATTTTTACAATGTACAATGTACCTGTGTTCCGACTTGTTTTAGGCCATTAAACAATTGTACGTGCTAGTTTTGGGATTAGACGTACTTGGAAATCCGTATGGCTTAATAACTGGTGTTGGAGCTGGAGCGAAAAATTTCTTTTACGAACCGTACCAGGTAATTTACTCCGCTTGTACTAGCATATTTTTTCCGCGTCTTGTAGTAAACCTTATTTCCACTCTTTACCTTTTAAAACAAAAGGATAAAAAAGGGGTAGTTTGATTGGTGGAGCAATATTTTATTCTAAGTTTCTCATGCTTGCTAATGTAAGAGCGAAAAATAATCTGATGGGCATTTAAACGTGAAATTCATATTTTATATATCCTTTCTCTTCTGTAGGGTTTAATTCAAGGTCCTGAAGAATTTGCAGAAGGGTTAGCTTATGGCGTAAAAAGTCTAGTTGGTGGGACAGTCGGTATGTACTTATCTTATTGATAAGGAACATCAGCTAAGAGGGAGGGATGCATCCCATCCGGTGTTAAATGGCTTTCACTTTTCTAAACAGGTGGGGTATCTGGAGCAGTATCAAAAATCACAGGCACTGTGGGGAAGGGCTTAGCTGCGTTGACTATGGATGATGAATACCAACAAAAACGAAGACAAGCGATGAGTCAACGTCCTACAAATCTCGGAGAAGGTCTCGCTAAGGGAGGCAAGGGATTGGTGAAGGTACACATGTTTTATGTGGTACAGTAAACTCTCGACATCACGAACCGTGATAGATGTTAAAAAGTTCTTTAAAGCGAGAGTTCGATGTGTTAAAATGTATCTTTCGTTACAGGGTATTGTTTCTGGTGTAACAGGTGTCGTAACGAAACCTATTGAAGGTAAAACAGCGTATTCATATGACAGCGTAACTGTAAATCTTGTGTATCTAATTCCTAGATGTTTAATGCCAGTGTTTTACATTTCTGTTCGACTTTTTTGACCGAGTTTTATTTCTTTTATAGGTGCAAAATCAGGAGGAGCTGGCGGATTTTTCAAAGGTATAGGAAAAGGTCTGATAGGTGTGGTTGCTCGACCAGCTGGCGGTGTTGTCGATATGGCGAGTAGTACGTTTGAAGGACTTAGAAGGTAAATTCGGTTGCCGGTTGTATCGATGACGATTCCGTCTAACTTAATCGTGAACAGTGTCTTTTTCTGCTGTGATGCTGAGTAGAAGCACTGGGAAATTAAAAAGAGTATAAATTGATAGGGATGTTACATAAAACCATTTTAAGGCGTAGAGATTCTACAAAGTTTTGCAGAAAACGTTCTTTAAGCTTAAGAAACAAGTTTGCCCCAAAAAGTACGCTTGTTTAAAAAAGAACATTTGTTTTAAACAGAAATTTTTTTGACTGTATTGTTTTCAGCACAACAAGTGGAGTGAAGTCGATACATCAGTTGAGAATGACACGTGTATTCCATGCAGATAAGGTAATTAATATAAGTGCCGCTAAGTGTGGTCAATATTTTCGTGTTGTTTTTACACGATCATGTTTATTTTTTTATCAGGTTCTTCGACCTTTTAATGAATACGAAGCTGATGGAAATAAGATCTTGATGGTAAGTGTAACCATAGAATTAGATGTTCATGATAAGTGCAATAATATAATAAGTACATTTTTTGGCAAATTTTTGCCAACATGGCAGCCATAAAAGCTCTGAACGTGTCTCTGGCTGTACTTTAGGAAGCAGACAAGGGGCGTTATGCAAAAACTGATTTTTATCTCACCCATGTGTATCCTGTCGAATCGAAGAATTATCTGATCTTGTCCAATAAGTAAGCTTTTCTAGTGAATGTTTTTTAATATTATATTGCTAAATTTCTCTGTGATTATTCTTTATATTAATTTGTATAATCATTTAGACATATTTTCTACATGACACGAAATGAGATATTGAACGAATGGACAAGCAGTTGGTGTATTGGTTTCAATGAGATCAAGGGACTCCCTGTGGTGCGGGACACGAGGATCACTTTTAATCTTCACGCCATGGTAGAACATCTGCTTATTGATTAAGGGCAGAAAATTGTACGAGTGTGGCAGTGTGAAAAAAGCTTTAAATTATGAAAATGCTTAACATGTTTTTGATTTATAAAAATTCAAAAATTTAGAAGAAATATTCTCAAAATCACCTTTGAATTGTATTGGACCCCCAGTAATGATGTTGTTTCATCCTATGGATAAAATGTTTTATTTTTCACTAACCTTTTAGGACACAAGAAAATCAATTTTCAAGAAAGCACATGTGAGAACGCTGTTGTTACCAACAGAAGCCACTGCAAAGGTAGTTAACTGTTTTATCGTGCGTCCTATAATTAAGGAATCTATTTTTACGCAAGACATACAAAATTTCTTCTTTTTATTCAAGACCATATTTAAAGTTAATAAAAGAATGCAAGACCTATATAATTTTTATTTTATTTTTAGTGGTTTCTTGGAAAATTCGAGGATGCTAAGATGCTGTGAAGAAGCCTGTGATCTTTTTACATTTAGTTTATTTTCAATTTTTTTTGTTTTTTAACTAAAGACAAAATAAGGTATAAAGAGCCTGCCATCATAATGTATTTTTATAAAGAAATTATGTGGCACAACAATAGAGAGGCGATAGTTTTGTAAATAAAAAAGGAGAGGCGAACAAAAAACTTTTTGTGGCAGCCTCAAAATAAATTTTAGGCGAGGTAGCAAAAATTAGGAAACGTCTAAATCCTAAGATCTACTAAAATAACTACTATAACGACACACAAATAACTGTTTTATAAATAAATATGCATATTCCTTCCAAGCAACATTTTTACAAAGTTTTTATGGCTGTGTGGGTAAAAAAGAGGCAAGTTTGAGATGCACTTACCAATAAATATTAAAAATAAGATCTTTAACCCAAGATAACCAAGAATATTTTACATACAGTCGTAGTGCCAGCATTTTATAACCTTCGTTAAAACTTCTTGAAACTATAAACATCTGTCACAGCCAACAATAATAATTTTCTTTTCGTAATTTGGTTCGCTTTTTCACAACATACATCCTACTTCGAACGATGAAGTTTGTTGTGATGAGATGGCGCCAAATTTGATAAATACACAGAGCGGAAACTTTCAACAAATCGAACGCGCAATATGGCGGTTTCAGCTTTGTTTACAAATCTTTATTTTCTTTATCTTTACTCGTGAATTAGTTTACTAAGTTCAGTATTAAAAATAAAAATGTTTTTTCGTGTTATTCAACTAATGTTCGCCTGTCCTTTAAAACGTGCAATATATTTTGTCTACAACGTATTTTTTTAACAAATGCATCGAAAGTACACCGTTTTTCATAAGAATACTGCACCAGAAGAAAGCCTTCAATGTTCTTAATTATAGCTCTTTGAAACGTTCTTAAGTTGTTCTTTGCTGTTTTGTTTTGATTATCTTCTTAGATACAAAGCATTCAATTTTTTAACTTGTTTTAGAATTGGTGAACTAAAAAACCTTATTTTTTTATCGTATTTTTGTGTGGAATTAGAAAGTTTTCGAATCTTCAACCTCTTCCCAATGTCTTAATTCAAAAAATTTATTCTTTAGATAAATAGTTGTAGTTTTTTATAGAGTCACATTCACTTAAAATAAAAATATATAAATTCTATTAAATTTTTGTACTGTTTTTATGGGTATTTAACTTTTACGTTGTTTCATGGTTTTGTCGTGTTTCTGGCAGTTAATCTCCGAATTTTTAGGTATGAAGGTTTAAAGATTGGAAGATGAAATCATTAAGATTTAAAAAATACGTTTGTCGAATTTATTCTTTAAAAATTATTAAAAAAAAGAACATGAAATATTAGAATTTTAGGTAACTTTACGAGTTTCTTCTACAGATCTAACGCTTTACTTTTTAACTCCAAAGATTTTTTAATTTCTGCATGTGTTTCACTATAACTTCTGTGTAACATGCGTTTTTCTCGTTCGAATTCTGTTTTCAATTCATCCATTCCGAGACAGTAATTGCGGTCCATTTGTTGCCGTTCAAATTTCAAAATGGAGATTTCCCGTTCGTAATCTTCAATGGTTTCTTGCCAAGCTTTCCTTTCAACACTCATTCTTGTCTCATACTCCAGTCGCACATCCTTCTCAAAACAATGTTTTTCTTCTGATAATTTTTTATCGTATTCCTCCTTTTCGGAGTTAAATAATTTCAGCAGTTCAGTTTTTTGTTTTCGATACGCCTGGGCGAGCTCATGTTGTATCGACGTTTCGTCAAACGTACCAGATGTGGTAGACTCTGTTTGCTTTCCACATGTACATTGACTGTTATTTTCTTCCGTTTTATCCAGTAACAAGCTGCAAACGTTTCCATAGTTTCGTAAATCTATGGACGAGAATGTATCGAATTCTTTGCGCAGTTGATTATATTCGTGCCAGTTTTGAGAAGCGATTTCGTTGTTTTCCATTACTTTGTGTAAATTATCAACAAAAATCTTCATTTTTGATTCTATCAATGTAAACAATTCTATTTTATCTTTGAATGAGTTTAAAATTTCTTCTCGCTGTTTACTTAATTTCTTTTCACTTTCTTCTTTCAAAACTTTTGAAAGTTCAACCAACATTTTGTCGCGCCGTTCTATCTCTTTCAATAACTCTGTTTTCTCGTTTTCATAAGCTCTTTTCATGCGCAACCTTTCCTCTTTGGAGTCTTCCATTATCTCCCGTTTTTCCCGTTCGAATTTTTCAATAATGTTGTTTTGTTCGAATAGAAAACTTCTTTCGACGTGGTACAATTTGGCTTCGAAATCTTCATTTTCGAAGGAAGCCAAAATGTGTTTACTTTCTTTCAAAGTGTTAAATTTATACGAATTTTGATTGCTTTGATTTGTTAATGAGTTTTCATCGACCTGTGATGTTGATTTCATGAGCCCGTCACTCTCCCCAGTCCTTTCTGGATCTTTTAAAATCGTCTGTGTTGATGGAGAAGAGTTGCTGCGGAGTAAAACCGTTTTCTCCTCGCCACTCTTGTTTACAGTCTCGACATTTTCCATCTTTCTGCGAAAGAGATTTCTAGGAACCATGTTCATTAGCTTTCCCATATTACCATCCCTCTTAAAACAATAAAACTTTTTTTTTTTTTGCTAAACGGAAAACAATAGAACTCGTTTTGTGTAGAAGGGGAGCATAAAACCTCTCGCATGAATGCATCTATCAGTTCTTCATCGCATGGCTTATAATTTCCACACACTACGCATGATGTAAAGCTAAATACATTCCATGAAGGAGAGTCTAATCTTAAAGGTTTTTAATTGACTTGTTCTAAGTAGTTAGCTTTTGTGTTACAAAAACATTGCACGTGTCGCTGTAGACATTATTTTCTACTTTAAGTAAGTCAAATGTTATTATAAATATTGCTATTAAATGAACAACAACAAAAAACCATCTGCCAAATACAAAATTCATTTCTTCTTTTAAATGTGCTAATATTTACTTGCATTCTAATGCGATAATTTTCTCGTAAAAATCCAAAAATGGAACACCTTTCTGTGACCACAAGCTTCGCGGGAAGAAAAAGGAGAGTGGAAAATTACTAATTCGTACGCCCCGACATTGCCTTAAACGTAATCTGTCTACACGCCTTCGTAAGAACTATTCCTATGACTTGTGTTTTAGTAATAAATATTCAATTAATTAATGAAATATGTTTAGAAAAAAAAATACAGTTTCAATAAGAAGCCCAACCTACGACACAACTATTTTCTTATTTTAAACTTTATAATCTTCTCTTTTTATTAACAAAGAAGGATGAAAGGTTAAGATAATAAAAGAATTATCACAACAGTGTTTCTTAGACGTAATTAGCATAAGTTGTTTTTAGGGACGATTGTGCTTTCTACACAGGCCTGTAGTAAACTTTTATGCTACTCAGAAAAACGCAAAAAGCATTTTGAACATTTTACTTTGGAGTGTCCGGCCGTCATTTGACTTCCGCAGCAACTCTCCACCTTAGTTCCTAAATCGATTAAGATCTGACAATTTCACTTTTCAGGGTTCGTCGTAGTGTTCCCTTTGTGAATACTCGTAGCTTGGTTTAAATTAATATTCGTATGCTTATAATTTCATGACAACAGTGCTGTGCAAAAATTAAGAGATGTTTAATTTAGGTAGAATAGCTAAAAAGTCACTTAACAATTGTGAAAATGGTTGATATGCATTTAAATTTGCGGTTCGTTGGGGAAAAATGAAAATGCGGGGTTATGATCCATTTGAGCGGAATACTTTCTTCCATTGTATTCTCGGATGAATTTTGTTTGTAGTATAGGCTTGAAAGGTTCTAGAAATTTGGAATGTTATGAGAGGGATACCAACTTTTAAACTTGGTATGTGAAGGTATGACTAACTGCTTCTGTTGACAAAATGTTGTCTTTACTTGAGAACTTGATTATCCAACGCCTTATTTTCATCTCGGTTATCTAACCACAATATGCGCTGCATGTCTTTTCTTTTCGACTGCAAAATTTAGTAAAAACAACAATTTATTTAAGACTCCGAACTTTTGCACTTTGTCTGTCTTGGAGCTGCTGAGTTTTCAAGTTTTCTAACATTTTGTGCAGCCAACAGCAACGAGCATGAACATTTTGCGTTCTGAAATTCAAACGTAACTAAAATATCTTTAAAATATTGAGAATCGTTTACAAGGATTAACCCTTGTGGTAACAAAAAATCATCTTTCAAAAATTCGAATTGCGGTTGGCAACTAAGTCCAAGACCTAAATGGTTCATGGTTAGCACCTTAGAGTGACACAATTCATCGCCTTTCTAAAACATGAGAAACACTTCTCATGACAACACATTACTCGTCAAGAATTATTCATGACGGTCAAACAGTGGGGCTAATTTTGTCCGGATATTTGCGGGACTCGTCCTTTAAAGGGTTAACGAATACTCTTGACAAGATGTTAAAATTTTGAATTTTGAAACAAATAAATGTTAATGTGAAAAATGTCAAACATAAATATTCGCCAACCTTGTTGTTTTGTTATTTTTTAAAGGTACCTCCTCGTGTGAATGTGTTTGAGAAGAACGTGTTTTTGGCAGTAACCAAATCACAAGTAAATTTTATTTGGAAGATGACAGAAGTTGTAGGTTCTATGAAGACACACAATTCGTCACTGCAAACAGCACATTTTAAGTGTTGCACGCCGTTGAAATATAATGAGCCTGGTACGAGTTAGTTGGCAACATTTTTAAGTACCGTAATTGACTGATTTATTGGCATTTACTTCAAGAATGAAATTTTATGCACAGTAAATCAATGTGCAGAATAAAACATTGCGCTGTAAGTTTGATTTACACGAAGTGAGAAGCGATAACAAACAAATCTAAGGGAACTACTCTAACGCTTCTCAACGAAAAGAATTTTGTACTTACGTTTAAAAGGACTGTAAAGGAAGAAGAAGCAAGGTCCAGAAAGATATTAATATGCCTTCTTCTAAAGTGTTTCTTTCAAAAACATGAAAAAAATTGCTTCCAGCTTTCTGTTATCCTGTTAAATTAAGTTTTTTTTCACGAAAATCAATTAGCAACCAATTCTCAATTATAAAATCAATATAATGACAACTCGTCGTTACCACTAATTGGACTTTGCAAAAATTGTGCAATACATCTAAAGAGAGGATTTGGGCTAAGTAAAAAAAAAAAAAAATCACCAAACCTTTAAAGCGACATACCAGTGACACATGCCATCGTCCAATCAATATACAGTCCAGTTTGTAGTTCGAACAAATTTTAAATCACTGGAAATGATTCTCTCGTTTTTCTTTTCGTATTTCGAATCTCTCTACTTCTAAGATTTCATAATTTGGACGAAATTTCAAATCCCTTCGAAAAATTTCATGTAGTTAGTTTTACTATGAACCGTGTAACTATTTTGGAAATATTTTGATAATTTGTCTGTTTTATCAGTGTCCAGCAAGTAAGAAAAATGCGCGGAAGAAAAGCGTACCAAGGTTCACTTAACTGGGGTGGCCTCGGGTGACTCAAATGGTTTCTGTACCGTAATTTGAACAAAATTGTTTTTAAAAAACCAAGCTGTCTATAATACGGACCTGTCTCCTGATTTGAATAAGAGAATCAACTGTGTACGAGTTTTTAAATACAGATTAAAAAAGAAAAAAAATCAGTTATTTGCAAAACTGATTTTGGCGAATGACTGGTCCCAAATTCTTTATGATGTCTCGAATTATAGTAAGACAAGATAGATTTTAGACAAAAATACTTTCAATTAAGCACGAAAAACTGGAAAGTGCGAAGAGCTGAGAACCTTTGTGGATGACCTGTTTTTTTTTTTAATTTTTTGCAGATTTTGCTGAATCCAAAAAAAATAAGTTCTGCAAAAAAAACGATCCGCAAAAATTTCTTCCAGAATTAATTCATAACCTTAAGGTATTAAGGTTCTACACCTGTTACTTCTTGTGATAAATAAAAAAAAAACATTTCCCTGTAATGTTGTTATTAACAAAATATACATAAAATAATTGAAGATAAGCATAAAAATATTTTCACATCAAAATTAATTTTAAAGTTAAAAGTCTTGAAAAACAAGACGTTATCACACGGAGCTATCATAGCACACAATCAGAAAAATGGCGAAAAAGTGGCGAGAAAAGTTTCGTTCGAGGAGTCGTATAATTTATTACAACACCTGGATCAGCAAATTCTCTCTTAAATATCATTATTTTTTCTTTGTGCGTTTTTCTTGACCTCTGGATTTGTTCGCATAACTTCCTCTTCTTTTTCGACTTGAACGGTTTCCAAAATCCATTTGTTTTATTGTGAAACTTTGGTCAGTCAACAAGTCTTCAAATGTTTGTAAGTTTGGGGGTTTAAAACTTACCTCGTTATCATATACCCAGTCCGGTTCTTGTTTTATACTAGTCTGGAGTTTTAACTTTGTATTACTTTCTTTACAGGGACACGGATAAGCTGACCATCTTTGCCTCTTTACTCGTCTGGATTTGCTCTCGTTACTTTGGTAAAACAAACTTAACGAACTCACAGCTTCCTCAGGATACGAAATCTCCTCTTCCTTGATGTCTTCTTTAGAAATCAAAATTATGTTTTCTTTTTCTTTCTTGATTTTTACTTTTCTTTGTACAGGTTTCGCATTGTTGGAATCGAAAGATCGTCTTTTGAGTCGTTCCAGAATTTGTTTCAATCTTTCCCCTTTCTTTGAACGAACTGACAACATGGTATCACACGGACTGCTTTTCGACGAATTTATAACATGCTTTGGATTTCTCACTTGCTCAGATGTTTCTTTCTTTGATGTAGCATTTGTTTTTGTACTATCAGGCAAAGTATTACATGGCAGTTCTGGACGCGCAATTAGTTCACTACTTGCATTCTTTTCCATGAAGACGTTCCGAGTACGGGCTTTTGATTTTAATCTTTTTAACGCTTCCTCGACATCTCTTGCACATAGAACAACAAAGCATTCCTTAACAATCAAACTGGGTGAATTAAGCCCTAAAAAAAGAAATTGTCGTTATCAACATGACCCCAACAATTTTCGTATATGCAGACATGGTGAATGAGGCCACATTCGCGGTTCCTCCTATTTTTTGTAACAACTTATGAGGCATACCGTTTTAGTGGTTAAAATTTGGCGACTTTTCATCATTCTTAGCTAGCTCCCTAGCCGTCAAAAGGTTTTTTGATATGACGTCACGGATGTGTCATGGTGACTTATCGGTTAACAACAGGTAGTCATGAAATAATCGCATAAATTTTAAATACTTTATTAACAACATATTATAACCATTTTATTGCTTTTATAAAGTAAATTTAGACATCTAAACCATTTGATAGTTTTTTATTTTAAAGTTTTTATTTCAACGTTGTAGCTTTTTTTAGGCTCAGAAATATATGATGATGGCATATTGAACTAAATAGCGTCATGCAAATACTTTTTATTCCCAATTGTCCCGCAATGTGCTACCAAAATGTGAGGCAAATTTTGTGGCAACACCATATTTAACACTTCCTCCCTTTTCCTCGACTTTTGGGAACCCTGAAATATCCCCGTATGGATATGGTTGCGCCAAGTCAGCACTACCCAAATGCCATCATGTGCGGTTTAAAAAAAAAATATTTCGTCGTCTTAAGATAAGTTTTTAAATCGCCGTAATTTGTTACAAAACGTTTTTAATTAATTCAAATTTATACCTTTGCTTTTTGAGGAATTCTTTACTTGTGTTTTTATTTGAACATTACGCGACTTCTCCATTTTATCACTTTCAGGATGCATGTTCTTTTCTAAAAACGAAAACAAAACAGAGTGTTTAATTAGTCAAAGTGATCTTACACGTCCCTTTTAAAAAACACTTACCATTTCTTGAAACTGATCTGGTCTTCACCACAGGGGTGCAAAACACCTTTATGTTTTGTATTTCTGGCGTCCTTGATATATTTTTAGTTTGGTCTTTAACCCTTTTTGGTACTGAAGAGCTTTCAACTTTCTTTATATCCATCTCTTTTTCTAAAGCATATAAAGAATATGTTGTACACACAAGCCTATTACAATTAACGAGTCAATTCATGGAACAAATGAAGAACATTTTTACAACATTGAAATTTTCAGATGGGGATAATATAGCTAGTTGATATAACTAGCTGTAAGATCGTAAACAAATCCACGGAATTAACTTTACAATCTTTTGCTCATGGACAGACAGCGAATATTATAACATAGATGACAACAAATAATGCTTTTTATTGGAATTAAGCTTAAAAATAATCTGCATATGGATAATTTATTGCACGTTTTCGTCATAATCGCAACATAAACGCAAATGGGTGCACATGGCAGCCCAAGACGTCCAATAAGGCGCCTTTATGACTTACTAAAAAGACTTCCAGACAGATAATATATATATTGTAATAGGTTAGACCATTGATCGCTGCTCAAAAGTACATACTTTTTTCCATATTTTAAATAAAATTACACTTCGAATTATTAACAAGACATTTAGTGATTTGCACTTTGGCAATGTTTTCTTGTCACGAAGATTATAAAATTAAAAAACCTTATATTTAAAAAATGGCGCAAGTTACAAACGTTCTTAGGAGTTAGGTTAGGATGGGTTATTAATTATAATAACGGTACAGTACTCACCTTGTGTTTTTGATGGAGACTTTTTAGAAGGTGTATACGAAATCCTGGGACTCCATTTTAATTTACCTAACAGAATAAAAAAAGTAATTCGGACTGCAAGATCATGGAGATGGGTTATACTAAGTAGGTATCACAAGATATTTAAAAAGTTTTATTATTTTAAGTACAGAAACTTCTACGGAAGGAAAAAAACGCAAAATTTTTACATTTCGCAAAAAATAAACTTTCGCGGAAAATTTTTTAAAGCATTATTTTTTATTCATCAAAAGTTAACTTAAGAATCTAGAAATGAACCTTCAAACATATTATTTTATTATTAAAGATTTCAACTGAAACTGGAACAGGCTATTCTTGTGGATTTTTTGAAGAATCAAATTTGTCGTTTCGAATAATAATAATAAAAATAATAATAAAAAAATAATGAAAATAAGACTCAGAAACTTCTTTTTTCTGTAACATTGACCTTCGCGAATTAAAGAAAAAGTTCAGAAAAGTTCAAAGAAAAAGAAAAAGTAAAAGAAAAAGAATCGACACCTTTGAAAACTTTGGCGACGAATTTTATATGAAATATTCTACACTTACAGCATGAGAAAATTTCGTCAGTTTACTTTATCATATGCACAATACCTCAAATTGGGGGAAATTTGATTTGCCAAATTTTCGTCCAAACTTGCCTAACTTCAATATAACGTTAATATACCTTTGTGTAACATTTTGTTAGGAAAAAACAATAAGTTTTAATGCACCAGACCTAGGCCAACATCTGTGTACATTTCGTCTACATCGTCTCATGAAATAGTGGTTCGCTTAAATTTTTTAAGGCTCGGATAGAACCCCAGGTGTTGCAGAATCCCAGGGATTGCAGAAGCCGTGGGGAAAATAAAACAAAATCCTAACCTTTCTTTCTTACACAAGAGGTTTTCTGAGTTGACGCAATTTCATCTTTCCTTTCCTGTTCGCTTTCCGTTTCAGTGAGTCGTCCATCCAACAGGTCATCTGTATCATTTGCAAAATTTAAAATATAGTCAATAAGTCAAAAATGTAAAAAGAAATAATTTGTGCACTTACTAATTCAAAATATAATTTTAACATTTTTTTCTGAACGTTTACCTTTTTCAACTTTTCAAAGAAAACATGTTTTTCCAGGTCTGAACAACCATCGAAAAACTGAACTCGTAATCTCAAAATTCAACTAACCTGAAATAGCCATTGAGTTTGTAATAGATGTCGCTGATCTAGTTAAATCGTTTTTTGAAGTTAAAGAATCGCAGCCTTTACTTTGTTTACCATCTAAAGGTAAAATCGAAAACATTAACAATAGAATAGTATCATTATTTTACTTCACCAAAAATATTATAAGAAGTATACACCAACCTTCTGATTTTGAATCATTTTCGCTGTGATTCAAAATGACTTCATCAACACTTTCCATTTTATTCACTTCAGGACGTTTCAAAGCAGTTCTTGCTTCAGGTGTATGTATTGACTTCTTTTTGGTATGTTTTCTTACAGTTGAAGTGCCATGTAGTGGATTCTTCGACTCGGGGACAGAATCTCCTAGTGTAAAGAAAACACTTCTTTTAACTTAAAATGACGTTACGAGGGTTTAAAAGTCAAGAATTAATGTGATATTAAAATAAAAATGATTTAACAATTGAACTAAACATTTTGTTTGGTGTTTCTGGAATTGAATATGATTTTAAAGGTAATGCCATGCAAAAAGAACAAATTATTTCTTCTACAAATTAAAATATTAAGCAAAAGTAAAAATTGAGGGCAGTTTTGGAGATTTAAGGAGTTTTAAAGAGGCGTGAAAAATCTAATATGGACATGTTAAGTAGAAGCTGGCACATGATTGAGAAAATGTTGCAAACTGTACCTTCGAGAAAAAAATTTAGGTAGAAGAACTACTTTGCGCATTATTATTAAATGGTAGTGAGCGGGGATTGACACGTAGTCCCCCAGAACTGGGAACTACAAACGAACGCACTACAACTACGTTCAGGAGAACTACTGTGCACATCACTAACACATTGCTATAATTTTATTTACACCAAAAAACAGAAACAAACAAAACTTTTTTAATAAAAATAATGATAGAAAACATATAGTTTTCGAAATTATTCTTTTTTATCATGTAATTAATTAGAGGAAGAAGAGAGCTTCTGTTGCCCTAAATACAAATTTTAAAATGTTAATGACAAATGTTTGAGAAAAAGGTATTTCATAGTGATAATAAACTAATATGTTATGAAGTTATCTATGATTTTCTGAAGTGGTATGTTCATTACTTTCCTGTAACTTAAAATGACACGCGTTGGGGCATTAGCAGATCAGAAGCAAGTGTTTACATGAAATCACAACAAAAAGAAATAACAAGTGTTTACATGAAATCACAACAAAAAGAAATAGCAAGCAAGTGTTTGCATGAAATCACAGCAAAAAGAAATATCAAGCAGTTGTTTGCATGCATTCACAGCAGAAAGAAATATCAAGCAAGTGTTTGCATGTATTCACAGCAAAAAGAAATATCAAGCAAGTGTTTGCATGTATTCACAGCAGAAAGAAATATCAAGCAATTGTTTGCATGTATTCACAGCAAAAAGAAATATCAAGCAAGTGTTTGCATGCATTCACAGCAAAAAGAAATATCAAGCAATTGTTTGCATGTATTCACAGCAAAAAGAAATATCAAGCAAGTGTTTGCATGTATTCACAGCAAAAAGAAATATCAAGCAAGTGTTTGCATGCATTCAAAGCAAAAAGAAATATCAAGCAAGTGTTTGCATGCATTCACAGCAAAAAGAAATATCAAGCAAGTGTTTGCATGCATTCACAGCAAAAAGAAATATCAAGCAAGTGTTTGCATGCATTCACAGCAAAAAGAAATATCAAGCAATTGTTTGAATGTATTCACAGCAAAAAGAAATATCAAGCAATTGTTTGCATGTATTCACAGCAAAAAGAAATATCAAGCAAGTGTTTGCATGCATTCACAGCAAAAAGAAATATCAAGCAATTGTTTGCATGCATTCACAGCAAAAAGAAATATCAAGCAAGTGTTTGCATGTATTCACAGCAGAAAGAAATATCAAGCAAGTGTTTGCATGCATTCACAGCAAAAAAAAATATCAAGCAATTGTTTGCATGCATTCACAGCAAAAAGAAATATCAAGCAATTGTTTGCATGTATTCACAGCAAAAAGAAATATCAAGCAAGTGTTTGCATGCATTCACAGCAAAAAGAAATATCAAGCAATTGTTTGCATGTATTCACAGCAAAAAGAAATATCAAGCAAGTGTTTGCATGCATTCACAGCAAAAAGAAATATCAAGCAGTTGTTTGCATGCATTCACAGCAGAAAGAAATATCAAGCAAGTGTTTGCATGCATTCACAGCAAAAAGAAATATTAAGCAATTGTTTGCATGTATTCACAGCAAAAAGAAATATCAAGCAATTGTTTGCATGCATTCACAGCAGAAAGAAATATCAAGCAAGTGTTTGCATGCATTCACAGCAAAAAGAAATATTAAGCAATTGTTTGCATGCATTCACAGCAGAAAGAAATATCAAGCAAGTGTTTGCATGTATTCACAGCAAAAAGAAATATCAAGCAAGTGTTTGCATGACATCAAAGCAAAAAGAAATATTAGCAATTGTCTCATGACATCACAACAAAAAAAAATTACCTGAAATATTGATAGACTTTGTAATAGTTGTCACTGATCTAGTCAAATCGTTTTTTGAGGTTAAAGAAACGCAGCATTCACTTCGTTTACGATCTAAAGGTAAAATAAAAAAACATTAACATTAGAATAGTGTCATTATTTATTTCAACAGAAATATTATAAGAAGTATACACCAACCTTCTGATTTTGAATCACATTCGCTGTGATTTAAAATGACTTCATTAACACTTTCCATTTTATTTACTTCAGGATTCATCATAGCTTTTCTTACTTCAGGTGTATGTATGATTGATTTCTGTTTTGTATGTTTTGTTACAGGAGTAGCTTCAGGGTTGGGTAGAAGATTACTCAGTTTTTGTGATGCATCTCCTAGTATATAGAAAATGTTTTGTCAATAAATCAAAGTGCAGCAAGTGTTTATTAGAAGACACAAAGTAGATATCTATTTTTAATCTGTTTTCCAAATATAAAAATCGGTAACAAACAAACCCAATATTTTGTTCGGTGTTTCGGGAATCAAACATGCATGAGATAGTATTTTTTCATAATCATTTGATGTTGAAAGATCAACTTTCTTGTTCTGTTTGTCCTCTGTTACTAAATTCAAGAAAATAGTCCCTAACTTATTAAGAAATCGTCTTACATGCCACTTTATTTTGATGCACAAACAGTCAAAATACGACTATTAGGAGAAACATTTTATGGATAATAATCACCAATTTTAAGTTACTTATTTTTTTAATAATAGCAAATATCTCACACCCTAAAAGGTTTAAAAATTAGGAATTCACAAGATATGTCTAGCAGATAAAACTAAGTATTAAAGCGAAATAAAGTACCTGAATCTCTGGTGTTTATTGATTGTGTGACCTCAACCAGTAAATCTAAATTGTTTTCACCAGAACAATGTGGTGCTTCCATGTTGTTGTTATTTCGATCAAGATGTTGCACCTCATCTAATAAGGTAATTGTGAGTAGAAAGAAGCAATATGGACAAAATGAACAAAATGAACAAAAAGTGATATGTTAAAGTTAAATTTTGTACCTAAAGTTTTCTTTGTGGGACAGCTTGGTAATTGATAGTACTGGTTTTGTTGTTGACTCTCTTGTTTTCCTTGTATAACTTTATCATTCCGTGAAAAAAAAAAAGTGTGATAATTTATAACAACTAATGACGTTTTAAATATCTTAAAAGAATAAATTAAAGTTCCAGGAAGATTATTCCTTTTCTTCTTACTTTTTGGTAGGTATTCAGTCGAGATGCTTGTATTCTTTTCATGATTTGTAAAGTCTTGACTAACATCAGAATTATTAATGCTAACATTAGCTGGAAATAAAATTATAATCGTGCTAATTTGTTAACTTTGTTGACAATCCCAAAAATTAATACACATGTAAGACTTTCAAACACAAAGAACATGAAATCCATCCATAAAAACATATTTACCATTAAAGTAACTATTATCTTGTCTTGGAAAGAGATCGGAAGAATTCCTCTGAAACATAGACTCATCTTGATTTCTTTGAAACACAAAATCTGTGTAATCACATCCAAGTGGAAGATCATCGACTTCTAAAATATAAAAAATATTACAAAATTCAAACTGTTTGAGTTAA
Organism: Hydractinia symbiolongicarpus; assembly: GCF_029227915.1. NCBI lineage: Eukaryota > Metazoa > Cnidaria > Hydrozoa > Anthoathecata > Hydractiniidae > Hydractinia > Hydractinia symbiolongicarpus. The sequence goes on from NC_079884.1 coordinate 26,780,168, forward strand.
CCTCAAAGTAAGTCATGCAACTTATTGTCACCTGGTGGATACATGAAGCTGCCATTGGATTCTTCTGAAGGTTCAAAAAGTTGATTATCGTTTTCTGTATGCATACTAACTTCTTCAGGAAAATGACTTAATACTTGTTCGATGTTGGCATCAGCAACTGGCATATTGCTTTCAGTAAGACAACTGTTTAAATCCAGTTCTGTATTCATCTCACGCAAAGAAAGCATACTTTCGCTACTTTCTCTTATGCTCTTACTTTTCATTTCTCTCTCTTTCATGCCTAATGAGAAAAATTAAAATAAAGCTAAACGACATAATATTTATAGGATATTATTAGTAGGAAATTTGACATGATTTAATTTAAAAGATACAATTTATGACTATGTACCTCTTTGGCAAGCAGTAAGCAATCTCCCACCTAAAATTTAATACAGCACAGAAAAATCATTAAAAAAAGTGCAAGAAAGATTGGGATAAATCATTTCAGCTGGTATTATTGAACAATTGTGCGAAAAAAACTTTTGTGTGCAAGGTCTAAATATTATATTATGTTGTCTAAAACTGTTTTCATATGAAGCCTAAACATTTCCACATTCTAAAAAAATGTTCTACAATAACTAAAAACGATGAATTTTGTAGATCTGATTTGGACTTAGTTATAGAAAATTGTAACTTACATGAAAATTAAATCGCCTGTCACGAAGAGGAAACAAACCAGTTTCTGAAGACGATTTTAAAAATCTATTCTAGACGTGTTCATAAACATTGTCAAAAAAAGTTTTTATCTCGAGATTCATCTTAATTTAAGCTTAGGGCCAGGGTGCAAGATTGTGTGCCTGATAAAACTTTCATTTGATTAAATTTTTTTTATTCTTTTGTGACAGATCTAGTTTTTTTTGAAAAAAGCGCGTCAAAATAAAAAGACTGAGTTCTAATTTGAATATGACGTTTTATAGTTCAAAACATTGCGCTAGCTAGACAAAGTCCTATGTTGGTGCTTATAATGCAACAGAATTTCGAATAAGAAACAAAGAAATGCATCATAGTTTCTTGTCCAGTGACAAAGAAAAGACTGTTCCAGACATTTCGGCTCTAAAGTCTTTTAGTTTTGAGCCTGAAATGTCGTCGGAAGAGCAAAATAAATTTTTAAGTTCAAACCATGAAGACGAAGTTATACAAAAGAAGGCAATCGAATAGGACACAATAATTGGTGTAAATGAGGTGGTCACTGTAGACCGATGAGTTTATTCTCTGAAAGCTTGTGCTGCAAAGATAATAATGAAATTCCTGACGACTACTTCAAAAGTACAAATAATTTCGCTAAATATAAAGTCTTTCATATTTATAATCATGACTGAAGTGATATCCATTTTATATTTTTAACATCTTTCTGTCTTCAATTAATTGAAATTGATAAATTGAATCGTGTTAAAAATAAAAAGTCTGATAAAAAAGGAAATACATTTTCCATACGCACAACATGATAAAAAAGTTTCTCACCAAGCTCTTTACAATTTACTTTTCAACACAATCTTTTGTGAAAAAAACATCTTGCTCTCCATCCTAAATATTTTATGCAACTGCATCTTTGAAATTCAATGAAGAAGGCCCGGAAAGCAACAATGATGAAGCGATTTAAAAGAAAATAGAATACCGAAGATGTGTTTTAATGAAGAAATACAATAATGAGATGTGCTCCCAATGAGTTTACATGAACAGGGGTAAATTTTAAATTTCCTATTTTAAGAAAAACATGTATTATAGATTTGATGGGTACATAATCGATTAGAAAGAGATGTTCTGAAAGATATACCATCGTGTGCTTTATGGGCAATCCGCAATAAATACTCTACAGCCGATAGTCATTAATGTTAAAAGAAAGAATTATCATTGTGTAAAATATAATTTTTGTTGGCTTGGTATGTAATTGTTGGTTACGAACATGAAGTTTATACCAAGCTTGTATCTTTTTATTTTGATAAACAAATACAAAAGAAGTATGTGTTTGGCTGATACATACAAAATCAAATGATTTACGTAAATCAGGTAATTGCCTGAAGATCTCTTTCAAAGCAGTCTGTCTTAAAGTGTGTGGAACATATATAAAAACCTGAATCCTTAGGCAAGGCTTTTTCGAAGCTCTTTTTTTTTCTCTGCGCTGGGAATTTTGAAAAAAACTACAACATCGTCAACATTTTCTTTTGATTTATTATTACCAGTTCTGCTAGTGCAGTTGATGGTGGCACAATTTGGCATGTTTTCAAGCAGTTAAACTCAAAAGTTTAGTTAAATTAACAACTAATACTACTACCCCACTAGCACACTACACTTTGTGAACTAAAAAACGTCATAATTTTTAACTTGACCCAATCCTTTTAAAATCGCAAAGGGGCCAGAATAACGAAGCGATTTCACGCATAGTAAACACAACTTTTTACTAAGTTAGTGAAACTTTTATATAAAAAGAAATAGGTATTTCAAGTTTTTTTTGTTGCGGTTACTGTTTTTTTAAAAAAAAGCGCTTATACTTCCCCTTCAAGATATCAGTTATCTGTTAAGGCACTTTGACATTAGGCAGGGTCTAAGCAATTTTACCTGGGGTTATTATACTACTTAGTACCTAGTATATACATAGTCCCTGGTTGTTTCTTTTTCCCCATTTTGTATATAGGTTATATAGGAGTACAAGGTATTTTTTATTTATGTATTCGACACAGCACTAGATATTGTGGGGAAAAATACTAAAAATGAAAACTAAGAAAAGAAATTTCACATCAATCATGAGATACAAGTTTCCGTTGTTTTAAATATTTGGTGAATATTTTGGCATTCTATGTTGTTTTGACACATGTTTCAATTTTTGCTCAAAAGATGGGTAAGTAATGGAAAATCTGATATATTTGTTATAAATAAATGTTTGTTATAAAATATAGGTTTTATCAGTCCTGGATGTCAGTTGTTTGAGTTATGTCATGGCCACATAATTTCCCTAACCCACGGGATTAAAAAACATGAAAACAAATGCTGCCTTAGCTTTGGTGAGTTTGGGGTATGTTGTATTGTATATCAAACAACATTGCAGCAGCAATATGATTTCTATGAAGTTTCTAAAACGTTAAAACATCACCTAGACACAAATTAGGACTTGTGATCAGGTTACCAAACAGCATCTACGATCTACTTACTAAGTTGGATATTAAAGTCTTCTTAGTTTTCTTAAAAAAACATGCAGAAATATTAGCTTACCAATCTTTTTAGATTTTGTTTCACCTTGACAATTAGAATTTAACTCATTGAAAGTTTTTTCATCAGAAACCTGAAAAGAGGGAAAAAATGATAAATAGCAAGATCAGGGGTAACATAATACAGATAAAATAGAATAGATATATCTTACTAAATTTCTTTTCATTTTAGTAGAGGTAACTTTCACAACATTTCCTGCCACATCAGCAAGCAAATCCAAACTGGTTTTTCCTTTTCCATTCTTCTTCTTCTTCTTTTTACCTTTTTTTGCTTTACTTTTGGTTTTCTGTGCATCATTACTCTTTGGCTTACCTTTATTTGGCTTTACAGAGTTTGGTTTATCTTCATCAATATCAACATTTGGTTTATTTACAGAAGAACGTTCAATATCATCAATATGACTTTTTATATGATTTTCGAAGTTTGACTTTAATACCTCTTCACAACAAAGTAAACAAACTATGACATCTTCATAAAGAATATGCTTATTACATTCCAAAACATTTTCCCATATTTGAAACACCCCTTTGTGGTGACTGACCAATCTTTTTTTCCACAATCTAAAAGACGCTGATAACGCCTTATAATCAAAAACATTCCCTATCTCATCTGTTTTGGTACCAAACCCACTACGTAATGCGACAGTAAAAAAATCAATATCATTTAAGGTAAAACTGGACAACTTGGAAGATGATGGATCATTATACTGTTTACAAATCTGATGACTTTGAATATGTTGGATTATGTCTTCCTTGCAATATATTTCTATGTTACAAATCATACAAGACAGGGAACTTTTACTTAACTTATCATCATGTATTTTTAAATGATCTTTTAAATGCCTTTCAAATTCTGAATAATATAAAAAATGGCAAGTACACTGTGGGCAGTCGAACTGTCCTTTGTGTACATTATTAATATGGTCCAAAATGTTATCTGCATGACTGTACATTACATTGCACTTCAAACACTGATAACAAGGTGGGGTTTCATTATCCACAGTATAATCTTCGTCCCCATCAATGCTGGTACTGGAAGAGACAATATTACTTTGAACTGCAGATTGATGTTGATTTTTCTTTTGGCTGTGTTTCCAATAAATATGTTTCTCAAAAAGCTGTTCTGAGGTAAAAGATATGTTACAAGTTAAACAAGTAAATAATTTCTTGTTATCAGCTTTTGGGTGGCTAATAGTCATGTGATGTATCATAGGTTGTGCACCTTTAAAGAACAGACCACAAAAGGGGCATTGATAACGCTTTACATCTGCGTGAGTCTTTTCATGGCGTCTCAGGCTGCTTTTTGATTTAAAATGTTTGTGGCATATCACACATTCTAATGAATCAGATTTAATGGCATGTACAGCCAGTACATGGTCTTGTAATTTAGCTTTATTTTGAAAAGTCTGATTGCAAAACCCACACACTTTCTGCTGATTCTTTTTCTCGAGATGAAACATTTTCATGTGCTTTATTAAACAGTCTTCTGTGGGAACCCGAAGCTTACAGTAGCCACAATGTAAGGCATTTGTTTTTTCAGGTAAAGTTTTTTTCACTTTTGAAGGTATCACCATTTCAGACTGGCTTTGTACAACAATATCTAGGAGCTGTTTAAGTGTATCTTGTTGAATAATAACACTTTTTGAACTGTTTTGTTTTAAAGATGTTGCATTATACTTTTGATGCGTTTGGTTCACTGATATTGCATTCCCTTTCTTCGTTTGAAGTTTGATATCATTGTTTTTGTCGAGCTTTTCAACTTCATCTAATATAATTTCTTCGTTAACAACAATAACATTGTCAAATCTTGATAATTCTGATATCTGATCGTTTTGTAGATGTACAATCCCAACTTGGTCATTATCAACGACAAGATTTCCACCTTCACTCAAATTTTCTACAGCATTGGAGTTACAACTCTGTTCAAGATCGGGTTGAAAGCTTTTTATGTAATCTTGAAGTGAATTTAAATTCTGTGCATTTTGGGGCGGCTGAGGTGCCTGTGTGCTGTTTATTTCATGAGTGTCATGAATTGTTTCTGTAAATGGTGAAAAATGTTCCATATTGTCAGGGATCTTGGTTTGTTCAATTTGTAGCATCTTATTTAGTATGTCATCAAGCACAGTATCTTCAGCAATTTTTTCATTCCCAGGAAGAGTTGAGCAACTTTGGCCCTGTTCGTCAATCTGATGAAGAACATTTTTTATCTCTTGAAGGCTTAATGTAGAATATGTTGGTACTTCATTTACTGCAGAATTACTGTTGTTTACAGAATTTGCAATATTAAAATCTACTACAGGTGGTGCCTCACAAAGTTTAACATGATTTATACCTTCACTTTGGCTTGTATATACCTGGGTTATATTTTCTTTAAATGGAAATTTATCATCATCTGTATACACTGAGTTAATATATACAGGTGAACCCAAATTGACATCATTAATCACTGACGCTTCAATTGCGGTTTCATTTACTCCCTCACCTGTGGTAATACTTTGTAATACATCTTCTGGGAAACAATCTGATGCCATTAATTATTATGCTCAACTTAACCTAAATTAGAAAATATTTAGTATACAATCTACATGTTTTTTGTTTATTTTATAGCATATAAATAAAAAAATGTTAAAAAAAAATTATTTTATAAAACAATTTATTTCTATATTTCAAATTCCACAAGAAGGATATAGCAGTGATTACAGTGTTTAAAATAATGGCTGGTCAATGGTCAGTGACTGTCACTTCTCATTGGGAATCATTAGGGGATTGCCTTTTATTGTGGGCAGGTCAAAAAACTTGAAAGCGCTGATTTTCAGAAAAAAAGTGGGGAAATTTATTCAAAAACCTGCCTATCCTTGGCCTTATAGATATATAATGTTTGCGGGTTTGGAACCCTTGTTGAGCAGCTTTGAGATTCTGCATTTTTATTTCCTAACCAATAGGTAAACAGACCTGTAGAATGTTCTACTACATATACATTAATATCACACTTTTGCATGGATGACAGTCCTTTTTCAGTAAAAGTACAATCTTTAGTGCAAAAAAATAATGAGTACAATCGTTTAAAAAAATTTTTGGTTTTATAAGTTAAAATGTAAAGAATGCTATATATACAGAATTTTAATAAGAATAAACATTTTTTTATTTTCAAATAATTTTAGTGGTATTATTTTTTGCTGTTCCAAAATTGGTTAATTACACTTTCAATGAATATTAGTAGTTTTAAATTTGTCACATATTAAAGTAATTTTATCATCTAAGTTTGATTGATCTGTTTAGCCCAAAATTGAATTTTGTTCATATCTTTTTATAATTATTATATCTTTTATATCTATTATATTTTTTATATCTTTTTGGAATTTCAGATGGCCAATTTAATGGAAGTTTTGTTTTTACTTTTATTTCATAGGTTTGTAACGCAAAGTCCATCAATAAACAATAAAAGCAAATCTAAGCACTTTGTAGGATAATTTTAACAGTGAACTTGATTCTTGGATGATTTGCCAATAACTTGTGCAGCATTGTAAGTATATAAGTACCTACTTTAAGTACCAACTTGAGAAATAATTGGACAGAAATTTAATCTTTTTTGTTTATTTCAGAATTCTTCGAAATTTCGGTATAAAAATCTTTGCAACTTTTCTCATAGAAACCATTGGGTCCGTCTTCTAGCATTTCACTGAGTTTTTCAGATAATCTTGTCTATCCATGATAATAACATATGAATTTTTATCACAGCTTATAACTATAATATTACTAACCAGTCATACAAATTTTTACATATTAAATTCTTAATTGCACCAAAGTGAAAAATAAGAAAAGTGAGAAGTTTGTTTAACTTAAAGAGCAAAAACCATAAAAATGGGAGTGTATAAACAGTTTAAATCAAAAATACTAATATAACACCTACAGGTTTTCCCTTTTAAAAATCTGTTCTACTTGGCAGCAAATTTTGATAAATTATCATCTCATAAAAGTATCACAAGACATTTGCCTACCAGGAGAATAGTGTATGTGACCATGATTTCAAAATTGTCACTCATGCCTTGATATATTTGCACACATAAGACTTATGGTAAAATGAAATATATAATGTAATTAAGTTACACGTCGCTAATTTAGGTGGCAATAGTAAAATATACAATAATTCAATAAAAATTTTCAACTTGCATCCTGTTTTAACGACATTGAAATCTTCATCGTACAACACAACCTTTTCGTCCTCCATTTTCTTTTTCTTTCTGCGATGTGGATGGCTGAGGTCCATTATTTTTAGCTACCAACAAAGACTGTCACAGGAGGACGTTTAATCCATAAGTTGCCAATGTGCGATGCAAAAACCAAATAAAGGTTCATATTTTTAAGGGTAGCCATTATGAATTAATGAAGAAATAAAACGCAGTTAAAAGCAGTCTCCTCTTCATAAAAAGGGGCTGAGTTTTTCGTAGAATCTTTGTTTTCTAATTTTAAACCTGTTATATATTATGTAGTTTTAGGTGAGTTATTGCTAATTTAGCTTTGCTTAAATTTAGATATACTTTTAGTTCTTGTTTAATCAAAGGTTAATCTGTGACAGTTTCAGCATATAACATACGTTTTCCCCTAATCAAAAGTTGTATGCTAAGTGACATTCCGACCAGAGAATATTATTTTGAACAGAGATTTTTTGTGATTTTTTTCTTAGGAGTGTGTGAAAAGCCATTAAAGATTCTCATGTCTTAACTAGGTTATATATGGCCTCGTTAGTCTACCATGAGTCTCCTAACTAGGTGGCATGACCTAGATGTTTACTTGTGACTGGCTGAGGGTTGTTGCGCGTGTAGTTGCGTACGGGGTAAGTTTCGGAGATGTCCGTAGAATAAATGGGAGCTTTAAAATGTAAAACCGCCTTTGACGCGTCAGGGAATTCACAAGGTATATTCCTCAATATTAGGAAGGCTAACTAAAAATATAATATAAACCAACTTGACTACTATTCTTGTCTTTGCACACATTGTGAACACATTTATTTGGCTGCCATCTTGATTGGATTGAATTACTGGTTGACTCTTTGTATATGCCAGCGAATAACGGTAATGATGGCGGACACACGAAGTAAATAATCCGTAATAATTGAAAGTAAAAAAATCTGGAAATGCAACGAAGTGACGTAATACGTGAAGAAAAACTCCGCAAGATTGTGTAAGATTGTTTTTCTGATACTTTGTTGCTGATATATTATATTTGCTCTCTTCTTGAATTATGTACCGAACGAGACCATCAGACAAGAATAAAATGATAAAGAAACTTTTTTTTCAATGAAAATGTTAAGATTCATGAGTCGCAGTTAATATGAACATCGTTAATAGGACGGAAAAATATTGAAGAGCGTGTCAGGACTAAAAAAGCACCAGGGAGAAGTTGTATTGTTTTTAATTCAAAAAGTTTAAAAACGGCGAAAAAAGGAGCGTGATGAAGTCATAATAGCGCTTAATAACGGTGACGATGCAGTTGTACAATTATTTTTACGTTTCAAAGAAATTTGGGATCATTATACGATTATCCTGAATGCTACGTACGATGAAGTGGTCAAATGGAAACCGAATTTGATTATTTATGTTATTAACGGCTCTGCTTAAAAAGATTAATTACTTAAAATGCACGAGACTTGTCGACTCTTAGGGCAACGATCCAGCAGCTCATTAAAATCGAAAAAACACTTTAATTTCTTGAATATTTGAAAAAAGATTGACAAAATCTCTAGCAAAATTCTTTAGAGATTTGGTGTTTCTGGGAAAAGTAAATGTTGTATTATTGAAGCTTCTCTATTACGTGGAAGAAACAGGGCATATTGCAAATTAATGATGCTATTGAAAGAACTTGGTTGGAAAACGAACGAATTGATGAATTTCCGCTTCAATGACCTGTTAAATTGATCGATAGCGCTGCATTCAATGAATTAAAGGGCGATGCAATACAAAAAACTGCCTTGGATGGAGAAGAATACTGGATGAAATCATTTGATTCATACTCTAACAGATCTATGCAAAAGTATGTCAGCCGAATGTTGCGCTTTCAACAGGGCGCCCTTTTTATGGTGAGAAAGAGATAGAGTTAACTGGCTATTTTACACTTCTAGAGAATCTTTTCTGTTCCGTTCCAGGGGAAAAAAGAGTTCAACCTTTTCTTTGCATTCTGTGCGGGAAAATAGCCATGAAATCCTTCTCTTGTCTTCGCGTGAGACGTATAACAAGGGGAAAGTTTCTTGCCTTTTTCAGAAACGACAGGACGAAAATTATAACGACGATGAGCTGAAAAAATAAGGTGAAACAAAATGTTAAAACTAATGAATTATATTCCTATATCTAGCCAAAATATCAAACTTGAATGTGCGCACCTCTGCTGAGATTGTGAACGTGCCCCTCCTCTCTCAAATCTTAATCTGGCCGCCGAAATACCTATGTCACACTCTCTTGAATGAAAAGCTTTATGTGTCCTAAATGGAGTTACCGCCACCATTCTTTTAACCATGCCGGTTTTAGTTTATAAACAAAAGCAAACTCGACATTCGTCGCGCATTGACTGTTCACGACCGCTTTCTTATTGCATTTTTTCACTTACTTACATTTGCTCTTTTGAAATTATGGAGCTTGAATTTATCAGAAATAATAATAAATTACAAAAAGATAACTTTAATCTGTTCAAAGAAAAAATACCCTAAAAAAGTATTTATATTTACTGATCAAAAGTGAAATACTCCTAACTTAAGCAGCTGCATCATAGCGTCTGTCAACAAAATTTGAAATCCGTGGAGTGCGCTGGCTTCCTTGACCAGTAAGAGAAGCAAAATTAATCAGTTTTTATTTTGGGTTGTTTTTTCTTTCAAAAAGACAATATTCATGGAATCTGTTTTCTATTTTATTCAATGAACTTTTGCATGTCACAATCACATGGTATATAAAGACAGTATCAGTTACTTTTGAGTGGATAAAATATATTAAGGGGAAATCACAGCAATAAGGAAACTGAGTGTTGTTTGCATGGTTTTACTTTTATTACATTTGTTTATGTGGAGAGATGGCTTCATTTAAACTTTTTGGACATCCTTGGTTGCTGATTACTTACATCGTTGTATTATATACTACAATACTTACGAATGTGGTATCTGCGCAATGTGCTTCAAACATTGCTTGCTTTTCACCACCAATTGATGTTGCAGAGCTTTCTTCAAACAATATAACAGTAAACTCCACTTGTGGTTCTCCTGCCGAGGCTTTTTGTGTTAATACAGATTGTAATTTAAATTGTGACGCTACTAATAATGAAACTCACCATCCTGTTAGCTTTTTAGTAGATCAGTATGACTTGTTAACTTATTGGAAAAGTAAAAATTTTGAGGAACCAGTATATATACAATTTGATTTTGGACATAACTTAATTTTACACCAAATAACTTTGACATTTCAGTTTGAACTTCCCAATGGCTTATATGTACAAAGATCTCAGAATTCTGGCAAAACATTTTTAACCTTAGCTTATTATGCCATACGATGTGCAGATACTTTTGGTTTACCTGAGGCAAATTTTTATAACAAAACACAGGTCCTTTGTTTTCTGATAAATCCTGGAACTATACAGAAGCAGGTATATATTTATGTTTTAATACTTGTTGCATTTCATATTTCTTTCTTTGTTAGAAGATCTATATAATAATACGCCAGTTCCGTCTGTCTGTCTGTGACTTTTGCAAAGTGGATTATATTCTTCACTATTTTCTTTGATAAATTCTGTAAAACATCGCCCATAAAATTGTTCTGTAAATTACCAAACTTTTAACGTTAATATTAATAATATTAACGTCAAAGGAAAGTATATTAAAGTAATGAAGCCATTACAGTGCACTTAAAACTTGAGGCCAAATAACTTGGAAACGAAGTGGTGACGTCAATGTTTTTTCACTGTGTGGGTAACTAGGGACTACCTGGGACCAATTTGGGTAAGATTCCTAAAACTGGGTCCCTGAATCCGTTTCGGAATGGACGGGTTGGTGACGTCATCAAAAAACCTTCAAACCCTAATATCTTTGCAATTGTTTGTCAAAAGTACATTTTCTTGATCACCGTTTCAAGATCTATACAATGAAGGCAACAGGTATACTAATTTCTAAAATAAATTTTTTTGTGCTTTGACTGCTCTTTGCTGACGTCACCAAAAATTTAAAACCCTTATATCTCCTTAAACATTCATGAAAAGCAGATGATTATGTACATTTCTTGATCAGCGTTTCAAGGCAACAAGTATACAAATTTCTAAAAATTATTTTACGGTTTTAACGGGCCATTGCTGACGTCAGCAAAATTTTTAAACTCTTATAACTCATTAATCGCTCATCAAAAGCACATGATTATACATATTTTTTTTATCAGCAGTTTAAGTTCTACATAATACAGGCAACGTGAAAATAAGGTTTTAATTTTTTTTGTGGATGGATTGCTAGCGTCATCAAAATTTAAATAACGCTTCTTATTCATTTCATTTTGCCGCAGTAGATTTTTCCACGGGCTTTATCGACTAGTAATAATTATTACCATAAATTGTAGGGGTCAGATGGGCGATAATTCACAATCGTGGACAGCCCCCCCCCCAAAAAAAAAAAAAAATATATATATATATATATATTTGCTGTGGTATTCTTGTGCATTTCTCGGGATTCTATTTCAATCCAGATTTTTACCAGGCAGACTGCTGCAGGCTAGAAAAAATGTAATTAAAAAAATTAAACAACACATGGCTTTAGTCGTTCCTAAGCTTCTGTAAACAGTTTATCATTGGCTAAAGTCCATTTACTTATTGGTTTATACAAGTGGCCATGAATACTATATCTTGAAAGGTTCATCTCGCAGTAAATAAATATGTTAAGTGGCTAATCAAGAAAATCACAAACACCTAATAGTTAGTGGTTTATTTCCACTGGAGGACACTGAAAAAGGGGAAAAAATGGTAAACATGAAAGTGATCTCCATGATCTCCATAGATATATTAGATATTAGACATGATTAGACAAGTCTTTGTTTTGTTTTGTTAAAAAATCTTGAAGCTTTTTGTTGATGAACAGTTTTTTTGCCAGAAAGAATTGTTATAAGGAGAAATGAGATTAATGGCTTTGAAAACTAACAGCATTTTCTTGATGAGTAAATTTTTCAATAAACATTCCCTTTTATTTCCAAGGATGCTCTTTTTAGGAACCAAAATTTTGAATAAATAAATATAAAGGCATGAAATTTTTACCACTAAAAGCTTTGTAGCTGTACATCTATGGCTAAGTGACTATTTTTACAGACCAACCATTTTCGCCGCCTTTTTTCACCGTTACTTTCTTTAGTAAAAAAAAATTGAAAAATTTTGATACTTTCCTCTGACCAAACTATTTGTCTTCAGGAAGTCAAAAAATGACAGTCTTGACTATATTTTTAAAATCTAATCTCTTTTACCAACTTGTGACTGACATCCAAAAAGCATTAAGCTAACTGTCAATCTTGCTTTGAGTGGTAAACCTTTGATGCTACAATATTTTGCATCATAAAACACCAATTTTGTAGGTAGTAGAAAGTATTTTAATGTTGTCCACACGTTTTGTGACATAAAAGGTGATACACAATCCATTTTGCCAAGTTCGGTTTATCATATACTAGTCGATAAAGCCTGTGGAAAAAAACACTTGTGCAGATTAAAAACGAAAAAGAAGAGTCATTTGAATTTTAATGATGTCAGCAACTCATCCATAAAAAAAAATTCAGAACCATGTTTTCACGTTACCTCTATTGTATGGACCTTAAAATGGTGACCAAGAAAATGTATATTGTATATGATCATGCGCTTTTGATGAGTGGTTGAGATATAAGGGTTTGAAAATTTTGCTGACGTCAGCAAAGACCCACAAAAAAAATTTTTAAAGAATTTTGTATATCTAATACCTTTACGTATAGATCTTGAAACGCTGACTAAGAAAATGTATAGGATCATGTATCTTTGACAAACGGTTGCAGAGATATTGGGGTTTACAGGTTTTTGATGACGTCATCAACCCGTCTATTTGGGAAAATTGCCCAAATTAGTCCTAGGTGGTCCCTATTTAACCACGCGGTGAAAAAAGATTTACGTCACTACCTCGTTTCCAAGGTATTTAACTTCAAAGTTTTAAGTGCCATGTAATGGCCTCATTAAATTAATATCAGATATTGATGTTAAAATAGTGTGGTTGACATCGCGCCGTAACGTTGCAAAATTTAACATATTAGACATGCATTTTTCGGCGACATCAAAGCAAAATAAACACATCAGCTTTGCCTGTTACAGACACACAGATACTCTCCATATTATTATAAGAGATGGATGAAAAGTACAGTCTAATTTTGATATAATTTAATGAAATTCGTTTCTGGCAGATGTCCATGAGTTTTATTGTATGTTTGCCTCTATAAACAATGCAGTATTAGATTTCCCACAAGACTATAAACTTCAATCACATTATTTAAAAATGTAAAAAAAAATTTTTTGGTAACAACGTCATTTCCAAGGTAGACAGCTGTGCCGCCACTGTCTCTAAATTATTACTATACCCTACAATTAAAAGTGTTTTTTACCGAAACACATCTTAATAGGCCACTACGCAGGATGTCATAATTTCAAGTAATTGCATACTATAATTCAAGCCTATCCTTGAATTTAAAACCTAGAAAGCAACACCTTCAAATAAAACAGCAATCGGTGGCTTAGGTTTTGATGAAATGCCCATGCTTCTGAAATGGCTAGTTGCATTTGTTGATCTGTTTTTAACATTAACTTTTTTTCAGATATCATATGCACCACGAAGGGATAGATACGTTGCAACAGAAGTTTTGAAAGGTGGTGCTGTCAGAGATTATTATCTGGCAACAAATATTCGAATTGTACTTCAAGAATTTTTCACACCATCAGACTTCAATAGAGCTTCAGCAGATCGAAGGAAGTTTTATTTCACCCTTCGGGACGTTGATGTCCAAGTTGCTTGTTTCTGCAATGGCATGTCAAACCAGTGTTCTCCCCAAGTATTACTTCACATCTTGTTGTCCATAATATACTTTTATATTTCCCGTAAAATTGTTTTTTTAAACTAATTAAAATCAAACATTTAGGACTATGGCACTTGCATCTGTCAAAAGAATACAGAAGGCAAAAACTGTCAGTTTTGCAAACCACTTTATAACAACAAGCCATGGGGATTTGGACAAGCTTGTGAAGGTAAGAAAAAATAATTTCAAGTGATAAATGCAGTAGCAATTTCTGGTAAATTTTAGTATTTGCAGGATATTAGCTAGCCCTAATGTAAAGGAGGCAAGCAGTACTTACATCAGAATTATATTACCTCATTCAGTTTTTTGTACATATTGCCAAAAAATTTTGAACAACACAAAGTCTTGGATGGTTTTTGGATCAAAACCTGGAATTTTTGAGTTTTAGGTCGTTCTTAAAAAAAATCTTATTACTGCAGTGCTTAAAATAACAGCTGGTCAACAGTATCTGACTGGCAAAATTTGACATTTGACAGTCAAGAGACAAAAACCAATGATCAAATTGACTGGCCATTGCTAGCAACTTTTATGCAAAAGACACTCCCGAAATTTAACTAAAAAAAATCATTGTTTATAAGAGTGGTGCATCAAAGCATAAAGCATATAAGATCCATTTTAGATTCATGTTGGTCACGGTGACCAGTGGTGTATCCAGGGGTTAGTTTGGGCACACCACAAGCGCAAAGCGCCAAATTTTGAAAATAAGCTGGGGGTGTGGGGCCCCCAGCCAGTACAGGGGATGAGGGGTGTAGCATATGGAAAATTTGAAGATTTTTGGGCTAAAATCACATTCTTGTGAGCGAATTAAAACGTGTATTATATTAATGACTTTAAGATCCTAAACAATGTCACTAATTTAATGTGTTTAACATTGGATGTATGCTACAAGGTTTATATGACGGATACGTAGTAAGAGTCTGTATCGATGCTACATGGTAACACTCCAATCTCTGCCGTATTTTGCTGGATTGCGATTGAACTGGCGGCCCCATTTGGTACTTTGCCACAGGAAGCCTGACACCCCGCAATGCTAAACTAGTCCACGTAATCCAACTCAACTACAAGGGAGTGCGCACCCATGCAAGCTAATAAAATTGCCAGAACACGGTAAAGCTTCAACCACTGAGAAACACAGTTTCTCCTTACAGATGAACTACGGTATTCCTTTGTCTCTTATATATAAAATAAATTGCAATAATTTTAAGACATTAGCATGCCAAAAAGAGTTTAATCAGGGTTAATATGATTTCTTATACGCCCTTAAATGATTACAGTAAAGTTTTTTTTTAATTATGGATTAAATAAGAAAACCCTTTTTATTTAACCACTTTTTAATAAAACTGGTATACCGGCATCTAAAACCTTCTGGATATGCCATTGGTGACCGCCACTGATAACATTAAAGAACTTTGTGCTATGTGTCATTATGAATGTTTTCATTGTGAAAAACAAAATCAGTAGATATAATATGAAAAGTTTGCGTCACAAATGATATACAATATGTCAGTAAGACGACAGATTCATCCATCAGTTGCACTTTTCATTGTGATGCTTTTCAGGCTAAATTACCAAACTCAATATATATACTGTTAAAGATAATCTATATGTGAACCTATTGTGTTCTTCAAAGGTTTTGGTGAGGATGAAACATTAATGAAGCAGTTGAGATCAATAATATTTTTAAGTTGATAAGATAAAAAAAGCATTTTTTAAAAACTTATGTACTTAAAAAATGATTTTAGCAACTTTAATTTTAAACCTTATTTTAGCCTGCAGCTGCAACAGTCACAGTTTTCTATGTCAATATGATTCCTCACTTGGTTTTGGTGTTTGTCTTGATTGCATGCACAATACAAAAGGCCACAAATGTGACTCGTGCAACACAGCGTTTTACAGAAATCCTTCCACTGGAATAACAGATGTGAATGCATGTATTGGTAAGTTTTATACTAGAAGATTTAACTTTTTAAAATTTTATTTTTTCTTACGCACATTCGTCATTCAACCCTTTCAGTATCAGCTATTTCTTGGCCACTTTTCCAGAAAAAAAATTCATGTTTTTTCAAAGCATGCTCAATTGGAGATGTATTTAATAGCATTAGGGCTATGATAATGAAACTTTAACTTGTATGTCAAAATACAATTAGCATTAAAAAGAAATTTCTGTGAAATCATAATATGGTCATGTGATTGAGGAAGCATGAAAAAAGTATACCAAATGCTACTCTAGTTTCTTGTTGAAAGTATAACTACACCATTTTAAATCTTCCATATATTCATATTTTGCAACATTAGTAATGATGGTCACTCATCTTACTTATGGTATTGGCTCAGAGAAATCAGATATATTCCACTTATTGCAGGTTTTTGTATAGGGTGCCACAATTCTTCTATTTGTCTTTAGAAAGTGTTTAACCCATATATATAGGTGCCAAAACATTAGAAAAAATAAAAAAAATGGTCGCCACTAAGCAGTGACTGGGAAAAAATTAAAAAAGTCAGTCGCGACTAAGCAGTGACCAGGGAAAAATGTCTGGGTTGTGATCACCACCAAGTGCTTTTCATAAAGTGTATGTTTTAAATTTTATTTTAGCTTGCTATTGCAATATGGATGGTGTATTATTTGGCAGCAGTGTATGTAATGCTGTCACTGGTGTGTGTTTCTGTAAAAGCAATGTGCAGGGAGCCACATGCAATGTTTGTAAGGATGGATATTTTGGTTTATCTCCCACTATATTAAATGGTTGTTCAGCTTGTGCATGTTATGCATTTGGTACAGTTGGAGGCACAGTTGTATGCAACAAAACGTCAGGTCTGTGTCCATGTAAAGCAGGTTTTACAGGTAGAACATGCTCAAACTGTAAGACTGGTTATTATGGTTTCCCAGTTTCTAATCCAACCGAATGTCGCCAATGTGGTTGCTCCCCATCAGGATCATTGGATGGCAATTGTGATACCTCTGGACAATGTAACTGTGCTGCAAGGTATTATGGCAGACAGTGTGAGCAAGTTGTTACTGGTTGGTTTTCTGCAAGTGTCAATCAAATGATTTACAGTGCAAGTATGGCAGTCATAACATCTCCTGTATGTATCTTTTATTTCAAGTAACTCACTATCTGCCATAAAAAAATAATGGGGTATAATACACAGTTTTATTGTTGGTATGTAAAATTACAACAAAAACAGTCCTAGGGATGGGTTTAAAGGAGGTACATGGGAACAAAAGAAATTTGAATAGAATTATAATTGACATTGTATCATCATCATTCTCGGCTTAACGTCCGTTTTCCATGCTAGCATGGGTTGGACGGAGTATATTAATGACCCTCTTCCAATCTGATCTAGACTGTGTTAGACCTAAACTCAACTTTTTCTGTATCAAGTCTGTCCTTATAACCTCCTGCCAAGTCTTTCTCGGTCTGCCTCTGGGCTTTGCCCCAGGAACTATCAAGTCTCTACACTTTCTTACCCAATTATCCTCCTCCATTCTTTCCAAGTGTCCCAGCCAATTCAATCTTCTTATCTGGATAACATCTTTAATTCTACGGAGACTTAGCCTGCTTCTTAGCTCATCTGAACTCTTTCTGTCTCTCAGACTGGCGTTACACATCCACGTAACCATCCTCATATCATTCCTAAACGGTCAAGATCTTCCTGCTTCACTGCCCATGTCTCACTACCGTACAACATAACACTTCTTATACAGGCCTCATACAACCTACCTTTTACCTCAATTGACAGGACTATGTATTTATTCCTCTTTTAAACCTCTATGAATGCAGCAAATCTACAATTATGTCAGTCTTTCCAATTCATATTGACAATATTTCGCTTTCTTTCAATTTTCAATATGATCTACAAAAAGGGAGAGAATTAATTTTTATTTCATTTTTCATAAGAAGTTATTGACTTTGTGTTCTTTAAAGTGAAATATACCGTTTTAATCAATTTTAAATGTTTTTGCTGAAATTTTTGCAAAGTTTAATTACTTAATGCAACAAATGTTAGGCCAAGAACTTGTTTAAAGAATTTTAATATGCAGTTTATTTTTTTTTTGTATAGTATTGCTCTTGCACTGCCGTTATTTTAGAAGGCCATAAACTCATTATTTCACATGACAATGATACAAAGAAACAAACATTAACGTAACAACTTTTGTGTTTATTGTTTTGTAATTGTTGTTGTTTCCATTTTTTAGGTGTCTTGGACATCAATGTCAATGAATCTCACTGATGCTAGTGGCAATAATTTTTTTATTCTTGGTTATTCCATTGGGTTAGGTGGTGTGACAAGTTCATTGGCAACAAGTCTAGCTTTTAGTGTGTCAATTTCAGCTGTCACTTATTATGAATTTTTCTTGCAATATTCTGTAAGTACCAAAATAGCTCTTAATTTTGAATATAATATGTGACTTATTTAAATTTAGAGGTTTCTATTGTCTTGTTTATTTTTGCACAAAAACAATTTTGAAAAACTAAATGTTGCAAAATAGTTCTTTTTCGTGTACAGTTGTTCTAAGAAACACGCACAGGTGATATATTTGGGGGGGGGGGGGGATAAGAGGCAAAAGCACTAAAGGTATTAAAATACATGCAGACAAAATACAGAAGTCATACGCAGAGTGGTACGGACCATATCACCAAAAGCAATCTCACTTTATTATCCCAAATTTTACTTTTTAATGCAACTACTAAAATCTTATAAGCCTGTTAAGCACTATGCAACTTTTTCCATTTTTCTTGCATGGAATGTGCAGCGCGCAACACTGAAAATCATAGTATAGCTTTCTGCAGTGTTGCATGCAATTGTTTTAGGTTGCAGCAACTATGTAATGCACAATGCATTAGTTATTTATTCTTTGAATTTCAGAAATATTTTCACTTTTGCAGTCTTTTGGCAGAAAAAAACTTGAAGACAAACTTTGGCAACGACTTCTCCTCACCACTATTTTAGTTTTAGAGGAAAGTGACCTGAAGTTTAACTGAAGTCGCATGCCACTACTGGCCACTGATCATCTTGCCATTTTAAACTATGAACTGAAATTTGGGATTGTGGTTTCTACTATACTAGGAATTCACAAATATCCCATTTCTGTTTTTGTGATATGAGATATGAGCTGCGTCAGAAAAAAATTCCCTGATGACAGCAATATTATTTGTTTGTTGTCGAATATATGCATGATTTTGATTGGTGAAAATAAAATAAAATTACAGAACAATATCACAGTGGGAAATTGAGTTTATGCTTCGTCAATTTTTTTTACTGTAAATAACCTTTTGTATTTACTAACATTGGCAATTTCTGAGTGCAGAAGCAAAATTTGAAGGCTGTTATTTATAGTATTTTCGTGAGGCGAGTCAACACAAGAACTATTAAAGTTTTGTAACAAAAAATTCCTATTTTTTGAATTACTGACCATCATTTTTGTCATGATAAATTGAGAAGCTTTCCAATGGAAGAAAAGCTTGCAAGATATTTCACGCAAAGTCTACATACATGTGTTAAAAAAAGTAAAAAAAGTCACACTTTATTATAACTTTGTTATAACTGTATTCAAGTTATTATGTTTAAAAATTTTATGCAACAAAAAGTATAAAAAACCGCATAGTGTGTATCTGCCTGTTATAATATAGAAAGTGTTTCATTATGAAAGTGTTTCCATTACTGGAAACAAGATCAAAGTTTTAGTAAATTCCATCTCTGATAATGTATAATGTGAGGTGGATGGTATAAAATCTTCAATTTTGTACTGTTTACATATAAAGAGAAAACATCTGTTCATTTTTAGACAACTTTTTCTTTCATGGGAGTCAATATGATTGCAGAATATCAATCAACTGCGACATCTTATTCTTGTGACGGTGGCACAACTACCCTATTAACCAGCTCATCAATCACAATGACAAGCAATTTGAATCCTAATTCAGACTCACAAAGTTTTGGGTACAAATGTTTAGCTCAAGGGCAGTATAAGGTTGTGGTCTGGTTTTCTCCTGGTAGTGCTGGATCTTCTAGCAGCAGTGCTAAAATATTTATAATGTCGGTAAGTTTTTTTGTTTGTATTGTAATAAGATATCTATGTTTACTTTAATCTCCGTATTCTGGGCCTACTACTTTTACATCTTTTTATTCCATATTTATAAATTTTCTTAAGTAGAAAAATGTCAAAAAAATATAAAGCTGAAATAAATTATAACCAATGAAAAAAGTTTTGATTTTAAGGAAAACTTTCTTCAGTACTTTAAATTGGTATTTTAAGGTGTTGTTGATGCCACGATACCAGTTTTCAATGGGATATATTCAAGCAAGCGTATCAAATCAAGCTTTAATTAGAAATTATTATCAGACGGCATCATCAAGAAGTACATGGGCTTTACAGGAGGCACAAGGGGCACAATATTTAGCATACTTGTATGGTTATCTGTATACTAATGCTGTTGGTGCGTATTTTTATAAGAGATGTGTAAATAGCATTATGTTTTCGTGTTATTGTTTTGTGTCCTTTTTCAGAGTGTCAATGCAGTCCTGTTGGTGCCATCAATCCATCAGTATGCAATACAAACGGTGGTCAGTGTAATTGCAAAAAAAACATTTATGGAAGAACATGTCATTCGTGCATTCCTCAACATTACAATTTTACATCTGGGTTAGGATGTGTTGGTAGGTATTATATTATGTGTATCACCTTTCTCACAACCAAAATTTTAAAAAATGCTGTCATTTTAAAATGATAGTACTTGTGCATGTTAAGTACCATCGTTGAAATGTTAGGACCTGTATGCAAAGAGCGCTTCAATTGAAACCTAGCACAAGTTTAAATCTGACTTTTTAAGCCAGCGGTTGTTAACGCTATCTTTACAAGATCAAGGATATTTGTGATAACTGCCTCAGCCAACAAGTTACAACCTTTTTTTCCCTTTTTTAGTCAAATTTCAATTTTTGATGTGCGTATAAGAAATCTAAAGCTGTTTGTAAATAATAATAGTGATATGATTACTAAAAGTTATTTTTATCATTGAAATAAATCATTTTTATAGCATGCAGTTGTGATCCAAATGGTTCCATAAATCAAACTTGTGATGCTATTACGGGTCAATGTTATTGCAAGCCAAACGTTGTTGGTCGAACATGCAATCAATGTGATTTACAATATTATGGTTTGAGTACTGGTGCTGGTTGTCAACCTTGCAATTGCCCTCCACTGTATTCAACCAGTTCTCAATGCAGTGATGATGGCCAATGTCAATGTAAAACAGGTGTAGGTTCAGAGAAATGTACAACTTGCGCAGCTGGATATTATGATCTTACTGTGACCGGTATGATTTATAACCTTTACTTACTAGAAATTTTTTTCTGGTGCGTTTGCAGCTACATTTCTCTCATTGTGTTATTTTCTATTCTTCTTTAGGTTGTAAGAAATGTTCTTGTGATGCTATTGGTACATCTGAGAATAGGTGTAATCCTACCACTGGTTCTTGCACATGTAAAAGTCTTGTGATGGGTTCACGATGCGAGCAATGCACTGTGGGTTATTATGGTTTCAGTTCGGATTTTCCTGATACTTGTTTGAAGTGTCATTGTACCGGTAAGACACAAGAATGTGATGCAGCAGACGGTTATTATCTGACAGATGTTAACACTACCTTCCCTACAACGGTTAATAGCAGAGGATTGTCAGGTTGGAAAGGTGTAGATGGAAATGGTGTTGAAGCTGGGAAGATTTCATGGGACTGGGCACCAGAATATGCTCTTCTTAAGTACAAAAAATATGTTGTAACTTTTAAATTATCTCGTTTGATACGTAATCAACAAATTGCACAAATTTTATTTTATTTTAGTGGTTTCGCCAAGCTTCTAAACGATGCCAACTTTCCAGAACTTTATTTCACTGCACCTGATATATTTCTTGGCGATAAACGATCAGCATATATGTATTATCTTACTTTTGATCTCACACAAGAAAACTTAACAGCTCCAATAGATGCATCAACTAAAGGAGATGTTATCATTAAGGGAAAGAGTGAAATTTTTACTTTGGTTTTGCAGTTGCCAGCTCCACCTTTAAAGCATCAAATGTTTAGATCATATAGGGTATGCATTTCTTAAACAGGTTCATTGGAAATATTTGTTTCGTTGGTATTTTGTCTTTTAAATGGATTTAATACAGATACACAATACTGATCGATTTTGTTTTGAAAATGTAGGTACAATTTTATGAGAAGCTTTGGAAAAAAGACAAAACCGATGGTGTGCAACCAACTAACGCCGAGATGATCAAAACTCTAAGTAACTTAGAATATATACGAATTCGCGGAAAATGGACGAAGGTAAATCTTGTAGTGTAAGGAGTTTTGTTTTGTAAAGAAGTGGAAACATTTGGTAGTATGTTTTGAAGTGAAATAACACTTTGAAGTGCACGAAAAACAAAGATTATGATTCTATTTTCTACACTAAAAAAAATGGATAAAAGAACATTTATCTGAATATCAATAAATGTTGGGTGACTATGACGTTTAGGAGAGAAGTTTGTTTTTTTAAAACAAGTGGTTAAATAAGTAGAAATTACATGTGTTTTTTATCATGTTTTCTAACGTTTGTACTTTTGTTCGCTTTAACAGGAGCCGGGTCATTTTACTGGTCTTGCAAACATAATTATGCAATACAGCGATTATAACCTTGGCAGCACGACTGGGTTGAGAGTGGCAAAAAATGTTGAGTACTGCACATGTCCTCAAGCATATGGTGGACAGTTTTGTCAAAACTGCAACAGCGGCTACACACGCTCACCAGCTAATGGTGGGCCATATGACAAATGTGTCCCGTGTCAATGTAACTTGCATTCTACTCAGTGCAATCCAAACAATGGGCTATGTATGAACTGTAAAGACAATACAGAAGGTTTGTCTGTCTGTCTGTCTGTCTGTCTGTCTCTCCAATATCCACGATATTATTTATTCTCATTTGTATACCATTAGGACCAAGTTGTAATCAATGTTCTTTTGGTTATTATGGTAATGCAACCATTGGGGAGGCAACAGACTGCAAGGAATGCTTATGTCCGGGTGGATTAGATGCACCGAATCAATTTGCGAAAAGTTGTGTTATGGATCAAGACAGAAAGCCAACCTGTTTATCTTGTGAGACAGGTTACAGCGGTCGTCAGTGTCAAGTTTGTGCTGATGGTTACTATGGAAACCCAATGGTGCTTATTTACCTTTCGTCAATGTTTTTGTTTAAAATGGAAGCACCACTTACTCTCTTTCCTTCTTTCTTTCAAAATAAAAACGTTTTGACTTGATGTGTACTGCAATAATATCTCAGCTTTAGTATGTTAAATTAAATACGAAATACATTTTTTTCATAGGATCCTCTTGGAAAGTGTAAAAAGTGTATTTGCAACAACAACATTGACCCCACTGCACCCAACAACTGCAACACGACAACTGGAGAATGTCTTCGTTGTTTAAACAACACTATTGGTCACAGCTGTGAATTTTGTAGACCTGGCTTTTATGGAGATGCTCTAACTCGATGCAATGGTAATTTTGTCATTAACCAAATATAAAAACTATTAAACTATTAAACTTAACAAGCGAGCTATACACCTGTTTTGTTAGGAGTGACTATGACATACAGATTAAAAAGCCATAACAATGGTTGAAGATAGTTACCATGGCATTTTAAAAGTTGTGAAATTTGATTCCGTTTTTGCGTGTGGTATCATTCGTTAAATTGAACTTTGCATATCCTAAAAGAGAATGTAAAAATCAGTTCAACGCTTAATGTATGTGTTTAATATATAAGTCATCAATGGAAAATAAATCACAGCAAAAAAAATGTCTGAATCAATTTTCAGTAAAATAAGTATAGTGTTACAAAAAAATTCCTCTAGATTTCCCTTACTTGATCAATGAGTTGTTGTTTTCTATGATTCTCCTTTCCAGGCTGTTCCTGTAATCTGGTTGGTGCAGATGGAAATGAATGTCAAAATATAACTGGCCAATGTTATTGCAAGAAAAATGTAATTGGCAGAATATGCGATAAATGCGCAGAGAATACTTTCAATTTCGCCAGCAATGCAGGTTGTGAGTTATGTCAGTGTAATGATAAAGGATCATCATCGTTGCAGTGTAACCTGGTAAATTACTATCGTTTCTGAAATTAAATATAATATAAAGCGTGTATGTTATTTGGCTAGACCAGTCTGAAAACCCTTTGTGTCTGACAAAAGTTTTTCTTTACAATCTATTAAAAAATACTCTAATTTTGTTCTAAAACTTTGATAGTTTTAACTGAAATTTTTGAATCCAGGTGACTGGTAAGTGTACTTGCAAGGCAGCAAGAATTATTGGTGACAAGTGTGATCGATGTGCTCCAGGTTTTTATGATTTATCCAAAGGATGCTTGCGTAAGTTTTCTCGCGATTTTAATTTTGATATTTTAATTTTTGATTATGCAATTGAAGATATGTAACAACTGTTTTTTTTATCAATTCTCATTCAAAACACTTTCTTCCTACCTTTAAAAGCCTATATTCTCATATACTTATGAAATATTTAAACTGTCACCATCAAGCAATGTATTCCTATCTCATTAAGCTTGTAATTGCAACAAAGAATTCGCCGTGGGTAATTCGTCTTGTGATGCGGTCACAGGACAGTGTGAATGTAAAAGAAGTCCACTGGGTGGTACATATAGTGGACGGACATGTAGCGAATGTGATGTAAACGCTATTGGTAAGATTTTTTTTGTATTTGAATTAGAATTTCTTTATCTCTCGCGTTATAAGCGATTTCGTAATCTTGCATTCTGATTATTATAAATGCTCATACTAGAAATAGTCGGAAATGAATTTATTTGTTTTTATTGTCTGTAGGAACTCCTCCGAATTGTGAGTTGTGCCACTCTCCTTGTTATGACAACTGGCAAAATTACATCGATCAAGAAGCTGCGGATATCGCTCGCCTTCATAGTAATGTCACTTACTTACTTTCAAAGTTTGGAGGTATGAGTTATGAGAATGTGCAATCGCACCTGACGTGGTTGAATGGAAATCTGACGTACGTGATGGACGTCTTCTCTGGAGCAAATTACAACACAACTGCGAAAGAAGGACAGTTCAAACAGGTAAATAAAGATTTTGGTCAAAAACACTGTAGGATTCGCATTTTAGTGCATGAATCTTTGCAGTGGTTGGTCACAAATGTAATTGAAACGTTTTTCTCAGTATCTGTGATTCGAATTAGTACACCTACCTGCATATGATACTTCTTACATTCAATTTTTTTGTCTATAATATGTTATTTTTATCGTTGTTGCCATAACCTGTCATCTTTACTCTTCTATCTTGTTTTGGTTATATGATACATTTCTTCTGCATGTAGGATGTTTTTCATTTTTTCTTAGATCGAAATGCATATCGTGGAATTTGAAAGTGTTTTAACGCAAACGGAAAGACAGTTGACAAGCTCAAAGCAATACTTTGAAACCACTGTTGCTAATTTTAACGGAACGGTTACACTATCTGCTTCAATTCCTCAACCAGTACCTGTCCCGCAGATAAATATACGCGTTAAACGTCAAACTCTCATAGTGCCCAACACTGTTGACGCGGCGATGGTGACGCACATGGCGCAAGGTTATATTGAAACGACGAAAAGTAACAATGTCTCAGGACAAGCTGTGTTCACTACCATTAAAAATCAATTCAATGAGGTAGCATTTTTGTGTATTTTTTGAAAGGTGATAGTGGCCGTTAATATATGTTGCGGAAGATGATGTTTATTAAATATAGGATGGGAACTCTGTTCCTGTTTTGGCCTAGTGCCTGATAATTTATTCTATTTGACAAAAAAATCAAGATTAAAGTTTTATTTAGATTGTTGCAGCTAATGCAAGTGTTGCTGACGCAGCTGTTAAATTGTCAGAAGCTATGTCAGACCTATCGAAATCGGCAAGCGAGCGCGCACGCATAGCAGGATATCTTGATACTCAGTACAAAGCTACGTTCGCAACAAACGCTTACGAGTTGAAGAAAATTCATGACATTGTTGCAAACATTATGATACTACAAAATCGCACTGTCAGCATTCATCAGAACGCCTTGTCGACCTTAGCATCTGCTCAAACTGTGATTACGCAAGCTAAATCGGAAGCGCAAGCACGACTTGCGGCAGCTCAAGCTGTTACAAAAACAGCAGGTGAAATGAAAGTTGATGCAGTCGCTTTAAATGCTAGTGTCGGTCAACAGGTGAAAGAAGCTTCGAGGTTAAAGGTACGTTCGGACTTTTACTAAAAATTTTTAGCGACGACCGAGACGTATTTCTTCTTAAAAGTTAGATTAGTGGCCTTTACTTTTAAGCAAAATCAAACACAGCCTCAGCGCTTAAAAATATTAGGATCCCTTTTCTATTTTTAATATCCTAGCAGTAATTTTAAGTAAATAATTTTCTCGCTTAGGCCACAGCAGATGGTGTTTTATACGATGTGCAACGCGAGACAGCATCGCTTGCTCAGGGTGTGAGAGACATAGCAGTAGTACGAAACAACACAGCCAACGCGTTACACCTAGCGTACGAGATTGGTAATACTTCAATGAGTGTAACGATGAGAGAAATACAAGATTTGTCATCGCAGATTATCAACACTGTGATTAATGAGGGCATCATTAACGCTACATATGAAGGAGCCCAGGAAGGTCTTGTGAAAGCTAAAGAGGTTCAAGCCAGATCGCAGCAAGCACTGTATGTTATGGTATTTTCATGATAAATTTAATACTTGTAAGGTTTTAAGTCATATTGCAGGATACAGAGTTTATAATTTCATTCATCGTATTTTATTATTAGTGCTGTATCGCAGTCGACATTGCAAGATATTCGAAATTTGGAAAATGCTATTGCTGAATCAGCAGCTCTTCGTGTTAATGCTACACAACTTCAAGTTGAAACTGATATAAAAGTACAGAGTGTACAAAATATAACAACTACGGTATGCTTCCATGATTATTATTCTTGTTGTCGACGTTTTGTATTTGTCGACGTTATTATAGACGTCGTTTTATATATATCGTTATTATCATTGTCAACATTGTCGTAGTTTTATCGTAATTTTTTCTTTTATCTTCGTCAAAATATAAGTGTCTTTGTTGTTATGTTTTTGTCCACACTCACTAGTTTATTTTTGATGCAATTTTTCGCAATTTTTATTGTTGTTAATTGTATAATAAGTATGTCGTGTTTATTTTGTTTTATTGTCATATTTGTGTTTTGTCGTTGTTTTATATATGTCTCGTCGTTATTGTGGTGACGATTCATTATTTTTAGATTGAAAATCAATTTAATACAATAAGCGGTCAAGGCGGCCAAACATTGAGTTTATTGAAGACAGCTATCTCCCAAGCAGACGCTAATAAAATGTGCTTCGTAAACGCGAAGGCGATCGTTGATAACGCAACAGCGGTAGCAGAAGAAGCCCGAAAAAAATCACAGGAAGCTCTGTTGGTAAGTCCGTTCACTCTCGCATGTTTTTATTACCCTTGATTTGCTAGTAATGTTGTGATGTTTATCGTAAAGGCTCGGTGAAGCCATGGGAGGGAATGACTGAAACCTCAATTCTCGAACGTCTGGGGTACAACTTTTAGTTGAGGGAAAACATGGACGTTTTGCGGTCACAATCTCATGGAAAAAGCTTTGATTAAATAAGAATTAAAATATCTGTGTTACGGTAAAGCTGAATTAGCGAAAACTCATCAAATCTACACAATAAGTCAGGTTTGAAGTTAGAAAATAAAGATTTTTCGAAAAAATGCAGCCGCTATTTATGAAGGTCTGACTGCACGAACTGCGTGTTTTCCCCCAAATCATAATGGCTACCCTGAAAAATACGGGTATGTAATTGGTTTAAAAATATGACGTGACATTTGCCGACCGGGAGAGAGGAAGCTCTTAATCAAGAGGAGCGGTTAGTGAAAAATCAACTTGTAATTCATCTATTGTTGAGAAAAATTATATGATGTCTGTAATTTTACTTAATCTTATATTTGAAAGTCTAAAAAACAGAAACAAAATGAAGTATATTTATACTGAACGCCAAATGAAGTGTTTGATTCACAACCCTCATTCAAAGAATTTTTTCTAATATTTACTGTATAACCTATATATTTTAATCATGACATTACAGATTGACATTTTTGAACCATCAAGCTAACAGGATTCTTTTATGAGAATATTAAAACATTGTCAACATGCAGGTGTCCGGGTGTACATATTGTAATCAATCAATTGTCACAAGCACTTTTTCGGCTAAGAGTGGTTGAAAAATACTAAAATATTGAGTTTTATTATACGTTTTTTCCTTTAAAAATTTTTTTTGTCAGTTACATCAATCAAACGCTGGAATTCTTCCGTCCTATTCAACACAAATCAACAGTTTGTATCAGCAAACGTCAGCAACCCATACGAAAGCGCAGCAAGCTGCCACGGACGCTCAGCAGTTACTTGAAGATGTTACGGAAGCCGAAAGTAAACAATGATTTATCTTACTTCTGTTAGAAATACTTTTTATTTTGCAATGCAGTGACTACGACAATTAAAATATATAAGCGTACACGTTTTTGTATAAAAACCTAGTTTATAAGAACATCAAAGTTAAGATTTTGCCGAAAATTAAGAACATATTAATACATACGTACTTAGCGTGAATTCCTTCATAGATTATAAAGTAATTCTAGAATTACGAAGAAAGAATTAATTCCGAACAAATTTATTTTTTTGTTAATAGTATACATTATGTTTTTACAATCAACCAACATCTATTTCTTCCGATTCTAAAATTATTTATTATACTTAATCTGATGATATATTTTTCGGAAAAACACAAAATAAGAACTTTTTAGGCTAAAAAGGTGTAAAAACTAAGCACATCCAATCTCAGCTGTTGTTATATAAAAAAGTGTATTGATTGATTAAAAACAGTCTGATAATCATCGTTGAAATGTTACAAATTACAAGAATGATATAAATGACTATTTTGTTTTTTTTATTCGAGTTCTCTGTTTTTAGGATTGTTAAGTCAATTCACCGCTCAACAAAACGAGTTGAATTCGCTAAAGTCGGAGACAGAAACATTGGAAGCCGAGTTAAATGATTTACTCTTAAAATATGAACAAGAACGGGTGAAGTTCAGTGGCTGTTCAAGGCCCTAAAGACGACGAGTATATATGTTTGGAAAAACAATTTATACTCTACTCCGTGTAGGGGCACATTCTTTATTTTTTGTTGATTTAAAACCATTGAGAGTGGGTCAAAGTTGGATTGTGACATGTTTTTGTTCCACAACGTACGCGCTTATACTTTTTAAAGTGGCTGTTCCGGATTTTAAAAGTTATTTTTAAATAAGTTGTTTTCGCGTTCTGTTGCACGTTTTAAAACATATCTTTAATAAATTTAAATGGAACGTTTATTTATAAGATAAATTTATGAACGCTTAACATTGGATTTTGTGAAGAAAGTATACCGTGCGAGTTTTGAAAATAATTTCTATTAACAAGATATTCAGTGATTGATCCTCAACACACTTTTTTGTAATGAATCTTCACAACTCCACAGTTTTAGTATTTAGGCGTCTTTAAGACAATCAGTTGATGGGAAAATAAAGAACAGAAAAAATACGAAAATTATAAGATATAACCTCGTTTATTTTGGACACTCTTATATTACTGAAACATGAGATAACTGAAAGTATTATAAAACATAACATATTTTGAACGTCCACAAAATCCGGTGCAACATTCTTGACTTTTGTGAGGATAACACGTACACTGCGACTTTTTTTTATTAAATGCGAAAACATGTATATAGCTAAAGCATATTGAATAACACGTGCATTAAGCATACATTCGAATTTCAGTTGTCCGCCCTAACTTCTGAGACGTAGCTTCTTGTGGAAATGCTCCATACGAGTTTTCCTTAGCCGCCCATAGCAAGTCGGGTAAAAAAAGTGTCTTCTGACTTTATTTTAAATATAACGTAACCCACGGCTTTTAGTAAAATAAAGGTGTCAAGAAATCTAAATACTAGAATCACGGAATTTTCACTATCACTTTGTTGAGATGCAACTTGAGTTTTAAACTTTGTATCTTTGTTCCCTCGTTAACTACTTTTCATGTAAATAAAAACGTGAACAGATTTTTTTCTTTTTTTTAACTTAGGTTATATAAAAATTTGAATTTTGTAGCATTAAGAATTTATGTACACGGACTAGACATCGGTTCAATTTTGTAGTTATGTAACGGATTTGTTTTTTTTATATTTTGTAAATATTTTAAAGTTAATTTATTGATGTGAAATAATATAATTATTACCATTTTTATATGTACATAAGCTTCTTCAAAGAGCTGGGTTTTTTCTGTTCATTTTTCTAATAATAAAAACAGTAACTTTAACTTTTTTTTCGTCATTTTTTTCTACCAATTTTCTCTTATTTAGGGTGGCTCGTTTGAAACACATGGAAAGGGAATACTTGAAGATCTTTCATCTATTGTTCCTTTCAAGTATTATTTTTCCACGTTTAATAAGAGTTTTCGAATTTTTTTTCATCCAATTTTCTTTTATTTAGCAGGGCGTAGCCAGAAAAAAATTAACCTTAGTCGAACCAGGGTCAACGCAGGGTCAACATCGCACCAAAGGTGCGATAAGAACCAACTGGGGGTTTGGGGGGGCGTTGTGAGCCCCCCCAACGTGTGCAACGCCTTTTCACGCCCCTTAAGCACGGAAACGCCATAAAACCAACTCTCTGACACACGCGATAGACGTTAAGTATTCTGAACAATTGATCGAAAAAGGAGAATAAATGACAACATAAAATACATTAAAATCTTTATCATCAAGGGTGTAATCAAATCAGCAATAAGACAACACAACACCATCATAATGTTTTTTATAGATTGAAAGTTATTAAAGCAATAATTAGAATGTTCATTCTTCTTTCTTCATAATTAGCACCAAAATAAAGTTTTCTGCAGATTGGAGGTTATTAAAAAAATAACAATGACAACTATTAATTTTAACAGATACATTACCAGCATCATCATAACATTAACCTTATCAATTCTGTATATATATCAAGAGAAAGTTCATAAGGTTTTTAAAATGACCTTTGAAAAAGACAAACCTGAGAGCCTTCACTACAATGAATAAACCTTAAGACGGACCCACGTTTGACAGCAACATCATGCTTTCTTCACCTTCACAACTTTGCCAGCCTTGTTTTTATTTTTGACTTTCTTGCGTATTTTCTATAGCCATATATGGAGCGAATTTTTAACCTCTCTGCGAAATTTACTAGCCAATAGGATGCGTCCAAAATTACCATAAAGGGAAGACACAAGACCGTACATAGGCATACTTTTTGGCAGGTAATCCTGCGAAAGAGATTATCTGGGAAACAAAGTAGAGATTCAACACCTCAGCCTGCAAAACAAAGCGGATACTATTAAATCCTGCGCAAACGGCGGGCGAAGTGCGAAGCTTTTGTGCGCCGCCCGGGAAAGGATTTGTGCCGATGATGCACAATTGGTGCGCCCATCCATGTGTTGGCGGTGGCGGTGGAAAAAACGACGTGTTGAGATGAAAAAAGTAGGTCAGTCGATCGCAGAGCCTGACTAACGCTGGCTACGCCCCTGTTTAGGGTGGCTCGTTTGAAATACCTGTGAAGAGGATTCTGGAAGGTCTTCCATCCATTGTTCCTTTCAAGTGTAACTTTCCATGTTTAATAAGAGTTTTCGAGTTTTTTTTTTACATATATACCAAAAAGTCAAGGTGCAAGAAATTACATACACTTCAGAACCACAGTGAGGTCTACATAAACCTGTCAATGAACAATTACTTTTTTATGATGGATTTGTTACTTTTTTATTTTTGCTAAAAAAAGCAAAGTTTTCTTCAGTGAATAGAAAGTTTGTTTTGACGAGGAAACAAGCATATTTTACTTGTTAAAATATGCTATTTTGCTAGCTTTAAAAGTTCAAAGTTTATTTATTAGAAAACATGTAGAAGTATGTGCTTATATGGAATAAATTATGGATATCCAATATATGCAGGGAACTTTTCCTGTCATTTTTAGTTATATTTGGGTACCCACTAAAGCCGAAAACCAAACGCCGTTTTGTAGCCGCTGTAAATTTTTTTTTTTAACAGTGTTCGTCCTTTTCATATTTCTGGCGTCGCTACTGTTAACAGCGCTTAGATCTTAAAAACTTGAAACTCAAATCAGGTAAGGTTAAAAACATTGAACTAATCATTTTGTCTAGTTATAAAATTATCCTTACATCTGTGTTTCCGCACTGCAATTTTATAATATTCTTTGCATTACTTGTTTTGTCCCTTGTGGGAAAAAACTTGAAAATGTAAAAATTGTTCAACAATAACAACAACAACAAAATACACCCTGGTTGAAGGGTCGTACTTGCACTTGTGAAGTAAAGGTTGACCTGCAAACATAAAAAAGCAGACACATTGTGATTTACATGTCGCCAGACATTGTTTTGTTTATACCAGAAACCTTTCGTGTAAGTAAACTGTATTGTTTCAAACAAGCACCCGTCCAATTTAGTGCCATTCGATTAAACTAAGTGGCCCCAAATTCCAATTCAACATACAAGAAAACAAAGAAATTTTAAAAATACAAGATGCTAATGATGAAGCACTGCATTTATTTTTATTCAATATTAATTTGGCACGTGTCTGCTTGACACTGGACACTTGACAAATCTATTTTACAAAAATGGTGTTGTGTTTTGTTTGTTTGTTGTTTACTGCAAGTGTAGGCATTTGAAAATAAAACCGGATTTCCAACAATGGATAATGTTCTTCGCGGGGGACATCGGCTTATCTTTGATTCACATGTCACGCACAAAATGCTGAATTGAATCCAAAAAACTCCTGTCCAATCAGATCAATTTATTTTCGGTACTTTACGCATATGAACATTTTCTCTTTCTTGAAATGCGGTGCAACTCTAGTTACAACACTCTCACAAAGAGATAAAGGCGATGGTGTAACACGTGACGCAGTTGTTATGGGAACACCATTGACATAACCAATCAGACGTACGAACGTCTGGTTACCGTTGTGGGGTGTGTAAAGCACTTCCGCTTTTTTTAGTCTTTTGGCAGTGTGAACAAAAGATGTCAGATGTTATTATTTTGAAACAAAATTTGATCCGAAATTTTTAATTGTTCGAAAGTTTTTGTTATCGAAATATTTATAGCGTTCAAATTTTTCCCTAGTAGAAATGAATACAAATTCAAAATGTTACTTGACATAATTCGGAATTTTTCCATTTTCATTAAAGAGAATTAGGTAGAGTGCACTTCATCCTAAATCACACATCTCTCCACAAAAAAACGAGATGGACTGACGTGATGACATGGCCGACAACAGAAAAAAAACTTAGTAGTCAACAAATCTTCTCACAAAAGCAAGCGGATAGATTTAAAGAGACTTTGTTAGTCCTCGTTTCATATCAGACGCCTTAGAGAAATAGCCCAAATCATTAGATGGTTCTATTTGTAAATTTAGATTTCTTTAGGTGCCTCTAGGTATTTTGGGTGGGTGATATATATTTCAGTATCATTTTGCCCAAAAGCGAAAAATATTTCGTATTTAGCTGTATAGAAACACCACAAGCAGCACTCTTTTGCTTTATGTCATTTTAAAGGAGGCAACG
This sequence comes from Hydractinia symbiolongicarpus, assembly GCF_029227915.1. Lineage (NCBI taxonomy): Eukaryota > Metazoa > Cnidaria > Hydrozoa > Anthoathecata > Hydractiniidae > Hydractinia > Hydractinia symbiolongicarpus. The sequence goes on from NC_079884.1 coordinate 26,814,225, forward strand.
CGATTTATGGACGACAAGACTTCGCACAACACTATAGACACAATAGCAGTCCCGGGTTAACCGCTATTATAAAAAAATTAGTATTCGACATGCGTACAAAAAACATTTTTTTAAAAAGTTGGTATTTTTGAGTAGAAAATACAAAATACGTGATATGCAAATATTTACATAATAAAATTTCTGTTTAAGATATAAAATTGAAAGTAATAAACGATATACTGTAAAAAATATCACAAAAAGACAGATTCTAATTAGCATAAAATAATTATTAAAAGCACCATACGGATATTATAATATAGAAGTCGTTAACCCGTGGAAAACCTTTATATATCGCACACGAAATACGGCTATTATTAAAAAGATTTAAATTTTTTTCTTATGAAGCTTTTATTGCTCAGGTGTAGAAAAAAATGGCGACTGCAAGAATTCACTACATACATATACTTATAATTTTTTACAACTCTATGGTAGACTATGATGCATTAAATACACTTGGCATGAAAATTCACGAAAAAATCCTAAATCCATCAATCAATTTATTTTATGAAACAGGGGTCATTGTTTCTCCCTTTTTTGATTCATCCCCTAAAATTGTAGATGACTCAGGGTCGAAGTCCGGTTTTTCATCGGCTTGTTTTTTATCGGCTTGTTCGTCCAACGACGTTCTTACAACAGCATCACTAAATATACTCAAACCCTTTCGATGTTTAGCTCGAGCATTCTGAAACCAAACTTGAAGAACCCGTTTTGTTAAACCAACTTTTTCGGACAGTTTTTGCAAAGCGGCTGAGTCTGGGTTCTTTTCAATATCGAACAGATCTTTCATTGCCAAAAGCTGAAAATTTTTGAAAGTAGTTCGTATACGTTTCGGTTTTCCGTCTTTGGACCGACTTTTACGTTTCGTTTTTGGGTTTTCCGTAAGCAATTTTTCTTCGTCTCCACTGCTTGTTGAAGGCGAGATAGAGTGCGATTGATCGTGGTCAGAGTAATTTAACACAGGCGAACCAATTTGTTTGTCAAGCAAAGTGCTTGTAGAAGAACTAAAAGCCGATATGGTTTTGTCTCGATTAACTTCGTCACACGATGTCGTCACCGTTATATCTTGCTCTTCTTTTTCATCGATATCAGCCAGTAAAGATGGTAGCTGTAATGGCTCAATATCGACGCTAAGCTTTATGTGTTTGTTATTTACGTCTCCAAGAAAATGTTGGTCCGTGTTTGATCTTTTTATATTTCGTGCTGGATTTTCTTGTATTATTTTTCTGTTGGTTCCTTAAAAACAAAGGGTTCCATAACAAAGAGATATTTATGCAAAAAACTATTTCAAGTTATGCACTTCTCTCATAACATTTATTTATTTCATATTTTGATATCCTGACAATTTACGGGTGTCCTGCGAGATAAAAAGTTTACATACCCTCGTTTTCATTTGCTGGTGTAGAAAGCGGTTTTTGAATCCTCGCATCACAGAGATAATGTGGTTCGCACAGTAGCTGAAGATTTCGAATGCCGTACTTGTCGCCTTTTTTCAGCAGTACTGAGCAAAGGGAACAGCGAAAACAGTTAACATGATAATAAGTTTTTTTTGCTTGCATCACAAAATCAGACGAGGAGATTTCCTGCTTGCATCCCAAACAATTTGGTATGGAAAACAATCTAAAAGTATTAATTAATATCGCCATAAATAATATAATGAATAAATAAAAATAAATAAATAAATAAATAAATAAATAAATAAATAAATAAATAAGAAGGAAGTATATTTCACTTGAAATAGCACGTTCTGCAGAATATTTGTTCATTCTTTTCGTAACATGACGTATCTGAACATAATGACGTCATACATGCTCGACATTTCAAACATTTATTGTGAAGCTTCTTTGTGCCGACTTGAAGGTAGAACCTATCAGTGATTTTTAGCCAGCAAACTTCGCAGATGCTAACTTCGGATTCATCCATTTTCAGTAACATCTTTCAGCAACCTCCTTTAACGTTTTGATCTCTAAATTAAAAATACGCTATACTTATAAAGCCTCAAGTCCCACGCACGAATATGTGGCCAAAGGACAAATTATTATTTGCGGTGGATTTTCTCTCTCCCACTTTTCCTACATTTTGTCGCTGACCCTATGACAGTCATGTCCCAATTCGTGGGTATATATTTATCAAATTTTCTTGAAGCAAGATAAATTCAGTTTTTTTATCCGTTACTAAATTCGGATGCACTTTTAATTTGAAATGTTTCATGCATCGCACTTTGTGATTTCACTATTACGTGCGCATCAACCGTACCTTTTTTACTAGAGGAAATGAGACGTACGAAATTTGATCTAATGTTTTGAACGGATCTCTCCTCACACAAACAAAGAGCTATCAAACAAACTTTGATAATTTGTTAAAATAATACATCCTCTTGTCTTGTTTTGGCATCTTACAAAGCTTAATACAAATAAGAAATATATAAAAATAATATAAATATGTGTATACAGAGTATTACTATGCACCCTTTTAAGAGATAAAAGCGTGGGTTGTGGTCAGTGAAAATGAAAAAGTTGCTTTTGCATGTTGTCAAGGTGGCAACCTCATTCCTACTTATTACCGTTCTGATGTCGAAAAAGATACAAAATTCTATGAACATGAGGTTGGTAATGTAAAAGAATTTCGGACAATTTGAACTCTATAAATTTAGATATATATAATTTTTTTGTGGTATATAAAAGATCGAAATATTAAGCAAATGCCAATCAGAAAGTTAAATTATAGTTTTCCCTATAAGTTTCCTCGTCAATACCACCCCTCCCACTCCCAAAACGATTTTGCTTCTTATTGGCCTGCCAGCTTTTGCTGCAAACTTGAGAGCGAACACGTGACACAACACATGTGACAAGAGTCTGGGGAAGTTATCAATGGACAAGGACATTGGTACCTTTACATCCTAGCGAGATAACACACTAGAAGACATGTCTGCGTGGTGGAGGTACAACAAGTGTCACAACAAACTTTGACAGAAAGAAAGGAGAGAGACTGGACAGCGTCAGATTCCAGAACTTCCAGACTTTGACTTGTAAAATGTTTCTTGTTTATCCTACATAAATCCAAAAATATTTTGATAAAGTTACGGCAAAAAAAACTTCGACAAGATAAAAGATTGGACAGAAATTCAAAATATCAGTCAAAAAATAAAGATAAGGAAGAAACAGAAACGACCAAAAACACACATACAAAAAAAACAACAAGAAACGAAAAAAATATAAATAAAATAGGCAAAAGCAAATCAAAAACATTGATGACAAATACAAAGTTGTTTATTGACTAAAATAACTACAAAAAAGCAGAACTAGAACAACTTTGTACGTTGTACTGACTTTTGTTTTGAAATACTGTTCAGTTTTTTCTTAATACCATAAAAATAATTTTTAGAAATCCGCCTGACAAATTTAAGTCGATTCTAATTTTCGGCGAGTAAATTTTCATCCTACTTTTTCACCGAAAGTTTGTTGGGCTGAAACTTTTTTGAATTTACTTACGTTAAATATCTTCGATTTAAGGAGAGTTTTTTCATTCTAAAATGCTAGCTAAAAAGTTAAACAAGGGAAACCTTTTGCAATTTCCGATTAAAGCAACAAATACATCGACAGGATAAGAAACAAGTAATCTAAGTGAATGTCTAACCAATGTGGATTATGGAGGCTATTTTTAACCGAAATGTTTACGTGGGATAAAAAAGGGTCCACTTTGTGAAGGCGTTCGCCTTAAAGATGTTGCACTGCGAGAGTTTTTAAAAAAAATAAAATATTCGTCTTAGAGTGGCCGTTTTAGACAGTTTCCACTGTAATTCTAATTGTATAAATATAATTATATAAACAACAAAAAAGTTATCCTCAGGTAACCGCTATCTCTACGAAACCGCTATCTTTATGAAAGCACTGTTTTTACGAAACCTGTGTATTTACGACAACGCTATCTTTACGACAAAGCTTTCTTTGCTATGAATCTACTTTATAAAAAGAACAAAAAAAAAAATTTGATTAAAAAACAAATTATCACCATTTTTTTTCTCCCAATAAGCGAATCAATCAACTTATTAGACCACCGAGCCTGTCGAAACGAAGCAAAATACAACCGCAAAACACGCTGGCTAAAAAGAAGATGACTGCAGGGTTTTCTGAGTACAATCAAACCAATGTTTCCAATGAAATACTTTAAGTGTGGTCTAATGATGCTATACTGTTGATATTTGTATCAAGCATAAGGAAAGGAAATACCTCTTGAAACCCTTGGATGGATCACGTAACTGTACTTCAAGAATATAAAGGTTTATTGTGAGATATCCAGGCTGGTTTGTAAAAGGTATTTTGAATGCTGTTTTTGACGGTTCACGAAAATACAAAAGAAAAAATCAGATTTATTTACAGTGAACTCTCGAAATAAAGAACACTCTTAATATGAGACGTTATTATAGGGGAAAGGGCTGGGAAAGTGGTCGGAGTTCTTAAGATGCCATGAACAAAAAAGTTAAATATTTAGAAACACTTGACTGCATGTTCCTTCATTATTCTTTCACGTGACTCTTGTTTCATATACAACTGGTAATAGTTTCAAAATGCTTGCGATGGAAGGGAGAGAGAATAGGAATGGGCAAAAAAATGTACGTACTACCAAGAAACACAAACAGTCTATTTTACAGAATAGCAAGAAACACAAACAGTCTATATTACAGAATACACAAACAGTTCAACAAATGCAAAGGACACAATCAATGACATGCAGCTCTTTGTTTTATGGAATTTGCAAAAATATTTTAACTTAATCAAAACGGTCATTAACATTAAAGAACGTAACCGCTAATTGTCATTAAATTCAACACCAAATCACGTGATAGGTAGCGATGAAAGATAAAAATAAAAACCGAACGTTAACTTCTCAGTCCTCCAAGATTATCACTTTTAGCATTAATTTTGTTCTTTATTTCTCGCGCTCCGCCAATTTCCGTGCTTTTTTTTACACAAATATTTAAAAATTGATAGTAAACAAAATCTATAGAAGATCAAAAAATTGAAAAATTCACAATATGAAGCCTTTATAAAAAGTTTCGTCGTTTTTCTGATTTCACGCACTTATTATTTTCAAACACTCAAACATTTGGCGGCCTTCCTTGCGCAAAGTTAATTAAAATACCTATATAACAAAAACCACGGGACGTTTTGACACGTGGACACACTAGAAACATAAAACTGCAATAAAGTAACAAAACCACCGTGACATTCTGTGACGTGGCACACTAGGAGCACTACATAATACTAAAATAAAGTACCAAAAACTGTCTTGACACGAGGACACACTAGGAACATAAAACTGCCACGTCGACAGAACAACCTTGCATTATAAACAAATTCCTTATCTACAAGCGACAATCTTTTATCATTACTTGATAAATATCTCATTAATCGCTAGATTAAAGGGTAATAGAATTTTACATTTAGACTGTATTCATATAAAGCCATCACCATATCCTTACCTTTTATCACCAAGGGGGATAGCGAAAATTGCTTGTTATTAAGGATTTGCACAAGGAAATGGAACAAATTGTCCTATTGCTTGTGTAAAAACTTGACCTTGACATGTTCAATGACAAAGTTGCTGTGTTGGTAACTATGTTTACTAGGTTGCTAGGTTACGTACCTAGGTTACGTACCTAGGTTGGTTGAAAGCTACTTAGTCGCTATGCTTGCAAACTGAATATAAAAAAATATGGTTACAGAACCACAGAAAAGAACAATTACTTCCTTTCTGAGGTTATTAGTTATTCTAAGTTTCAGTACCGTACACGTTAACTGCCGTTTATTGAATCTTCGAAATATTTTTAAACAATTCATCTTCATAATGCTATTTCAGAAGAAAGCCTTCAAAGTAACGTTTTATAACAATGAAAAGACATCGTTTATGGAAAGGATTTTCATAATCCTTAGCAACACACTTTCTCAGGGTGAGAAGAATCCAGTATTTAACTTGCTCTAACTTTTGAAAAGAACTAAGTGTTACTTACATGTTCTTTTAGTAAGAAGTCTAGTACCTCCATAACTTGCTAACAAACTCAAATGTTGTTGTTTATCATAATTTACAGAAAAAAGGGAAAAGAACTTGACATGTTTTTCTATTATACGTCAACAAAGAATAAAGGGAAGCTTCAGAAAGCTTCAGGGAAAATTGAAAAAAATTATTTTAAAAATTAAGCGGAGTTGGTGCAGCGTTGTTTTGTGTAGGGTCAATTGTAATTTACTATGGGTATTATGTGTGGGGGGACAGGAAAAATTGTGCTAAATGGCAACATATCAATGGACTTTCAATGAATTTGTTAGAAATAGCGGACTTTTCCAGGGAGAGTGTCCAATGTAGGAACTATCCAGGAAAAAGGTGTTCTAAATGGAAACTTATCGCTGGACTTTCCAGGAGTTATTTACAAATACCGGACTTTTTCAGAGACAGTGTCGGATATTTTTTACGACAAATGAAATTTTAGTCAGTCAGCCAACATTAAAACATCGTCAGTGGATCTTCATCTTTGCGATTTCATTTTTTTTTTAAGAAAAATTCTCTACCGGTTGAAAATTATCGGTCTATAATTTCATCAATTTTCTAACAATGTTCAAGTCGATAAGGTATGTCTTGAATACCCTCGAACCTCACTTTATCTCGAGAATGCAGCTTTTTTTTCCTTAGATTTTTTGTCGCATTATAACCCTTCTTTTATTTCGGACAAACTTTAGTCCCTTGTGCGCCGTGTCATAATTAGAATCCCGCAACAAAATATAAATACACAATAAAAATAATAATTACCATAAAGAAAAGCAGTTTCTTTAAACAGATTTGATTCCACTGTATACAACAAATTTCCTATGCAACATGGCCTGCAATACCACCATGGCTGCCTGCACGAATATTTCAATGGTTGAACTCAAATAACTGAACTAAAAATAGGCCTAAGTGTTTCTTTCACTCTCACAAAATATGTTGGTGCTTTGCCAAATTTTTACACACAACCACTTACCATACTAATTCCAACAGTAAATATATATTCAAACTTTCCCGAAAGTTGATTTTAAAATGGCAGCTGTTGCTGCGTTTGACTGCAAAAAAATTAGTCTTGCGGCAGTTTGCCAATAATTTTATTTTTTTATTTTAGAAGTGGACAAGAAGTAATGAATGAAATATGGATTATAAATATTACTAGAATCCACAATACTACCATCGCTTGGACAATACATACAAAAATTATTGGAGGGGCGCTTGTGCCCCCCCTGCCCCACCCCCGGCGGTTATGGCACTGTACAAAGCAACCATGAGAAAAGAAATGGATAGCATAGCTTCACCAGAAGAGGGTCGTACGAAGAAATTTGAATGCACATCGTTTCGACACATATCCTTGAATCCTTGAAATTATGATATCTTTCCTAAACACTCTTGCGTCCTTGCCAGATGGGGAAGGGAGAAAACATTTCTTGACAATACCAGATCATTCGTAAAAACTAAATTTTCCTATTTTTCGATTTTAAAAATTTCCTTGGGTTGTGCTGGTTGACCAATGTAGAGGCAGATGAGAACTCGATGTAACTTACAGAACAGTATTAGAAGTCTCAGCAGATGTAAAGCAAATTGACCTTAATTCATCACGCATTATGAAGCACATACCGTCTACTATTACACCATTCAACAACCTTCTCAGTCCATTGCAGTTTATATCAATCTCTGCAATTGTTATTATAACAGAAAAGATAGCTACTGAAAATATATGCATATGTATTCCGGAGGTAGTTTGACTTCGGGACTGAAAATGCGTACAACGTTTATAAAAAAACTTACAAGCGATGTTTCAAGTGACATGTTTTCTCCACACTTTTTTGATTCATCTATCTCTCATTAATGTGAATATAAATTGTTTTTTGAAAACATTCTTGTTTAAAAAGCGTAATAACTTTCTAATTTAAACTCATTAAAAGAACATAAAAAAATAATTCCCTGTTTCATTGCTAATTGTCTTAGATATTTTATGTCTATATTAAGCTTTATTCAGAAATCTATTGCACAAAATATGTTAATTCCAATTGATTAAAAGGAACCTATTTTGCTTTTGTTTGTGGATGGAATATTAACAGCAACACACCTTTGCCACCACCACCACCATCACCATGGACACCTCCACTGTTACTGCCAACAACAACAACAACCACAACAACACCACTACAGCTACCATTGTAACCACCACCATCATCACCACCACCAACAACAGCAACACCACCACAACTATCACCCCCAGCACCCCCGCTACCAGCACCACCGCCATTACCACCACCGCCATCACCGCCACCACCACAACAACTACCACTACCATCAACAAAACCACCACTCTTACTACCAACAAAAACAACCACAACACCACCACCACAACTACCACTACTACCACTTCCACCACCACGTCAACGCCACTGCTACTATCATCACCACCACCACAACCACCAAAAACAACCGAATATCATTATTACCATTACCACCACCACCACTACGACAATACAAACCATGGCTACATATTATTTATACCATGTAGTACTTAATACAAAAAAAACTCATACCTTATCTTTTCATTATTTTTCTCTCTCTCGTTCTCTCCTCTTTAATCTGTTTAAAAACACACATCACGTACGCAAATTAATATTCGTTTTTCAAAATGCAAGATTACCCCCGGCACGAGAGCATAAGCGGAAGTTGAATTAAACAACAAGAATAAAACAAAAACAAAAATTACAGTAACAAAGTTTGTGTAAAAAATTCACTACTTATCAGAGTTTTTAACGGAGTAGCTAACACAGTAATTTGGATACTTTATGGTCTTTCCCCCAACCCATATTTTTTAGTAAAAAATTAACCCCCCCCCCCCTGGCACGAATGACGTCACAAAATTTGTGCATGCGTAATGTTTTATTTTATATTTTGTCTACAACTACACTTGTCATCCCCGAATAATGCAAATACATTTTCAATTTATAGCTCGTTAGCCTGTAGTAGAGCGTTCGGTTCCAGTGCAGAAGGTCGTGGGTTCAAACCCCGGCGAGTCATGCCGAAGACTATAAAAGTGTGAATCTATCCTTTCTGTTAGCGCTCAGTATGAAAACAGAATTGATAGGTTGTTGTCTAGTTGAGTGATGGCTGTACCTCTGAAGCTCAAATGGAAGTTTTAAATGCACTAGGATCCCCTCTTCGCAGGACCCTCGTTGATAGTACCAATATGAACTGAAGGGCTCCCCTAGGGAAACAATGTAAACAATAATAAGAAAATCCAATAATAATAACAAGTCTCAAGTGCGCCTGAATACTTTTTAAAAAAGTTATATTTCTTGAAGAATTGTTGATTTATACTATAGACTCTTTTTTTATTTTCAATTCTCCATATCTCCACGCACCTTCGACCCTTTCTGTCACTATCAAATTTTTATTTTAAACTTCAAAAGAGCTATAAAATGGACTCTTGATTTTTGAATTTAGTGACTTACACGAAAATTAAACTAATAGCGGTGAAAAAATTACACTTAAAATTTTCTTAAATATCACATTAAAATAGCAATATAACTGAAAATGGCGGAAAGTTCTCTGCGTGTAGTTGACAAGCATAATTTATTCCATATAAACACTCATCTTACTACGAAATCAAACTTTCTTATGAAATAAACTTGAAACTTTTTTTGCACCAGCTAGCTAGCCATATTCCTCTAAATTTTGCATACATACAAGATAATTGCACATATCGCCAGTCAAAACAACAACAATGGTATTAATTACCCTCTTAAAGCTAGTAACATAGCATTTGTTAAGAAATACAGCTCCTCGTTTTGTCTCTGTGCCCTGTCAAAACAAACTTTAATTTACTGACATGTAATATATGTTACAGACCATAACTCATTTCCCGCCAAAAAGAATACATAAAGAAAGTATTCCTTGTTTCAGAAAATAGCAAAAAAGTTACAAATTTATCAAATAAAGTGATAATTCGTAAACAGTTTGTCTACACAGTTATGAAGTCCGTTCTTTTACTTAACTTTTCGAGTGGTCTAAGTATTACATACCTTTATTTAGAGTGTGCTATGATGAATAGGAACATCCAAGACGGAGATCTTACTTGAACCCTTTAAAGTCACGGAACATTAGTTTGTTGTCGAGCAGTAAAGTACAGAAATTTCAACTCTACCACAATGATAATGCTGCTCAACTTTTCATGAACTCTAGACATCCGTTTTAAAGAAAATATTGTTACGTAACTTATTGAACATTAGCGTTAAAAAAGATAAGTTCTGTCACATGGGCTTGCATAAACAACCAAAGAAATATGGAGAAAACTTTAACTTTCGTTGTCAGCATAACTGAAAATGCTTTTCATGTCCGGTAACCCTTTTTACATTAATACATTAAGACTGAGGCGAATGTTGCTTGCTCTATCTATTCTTAGCTTTTCCCTATTGGCCTACTCGCTGTTTGTCGACTTTCTGCTAAAAAAATTCAAGTTCTTGTGTTACCTTAATCCGTTAGACTAGTGTGCCAAGTCAAAATCAATCTTTAGTTTTAATAATTTTTTTGTATCAAATTAGTTTTAGGTTTACACCCAGATGTTGTCATTCTGGTCAAAACAACGTGACCTTTAATGATGGAATTTGTAACGGAAACAATCTTGGAATTTAGAATGATATTATATTATTAAACAAGATAAAAAAATCTAGTCAAAACTTTT